>NC_069658.1:60710000-60942500 GCF_027244095.1 Hemicordylus capensis
AAGCTAAATCTGGCTACTTGATGATCAACCATCTCAAGCGTTCCTTCCCTTTGGCAATTTGAATAAAATTTACCATACACATGAAATTTATCATATACATGAACTTTAATATGCAGGTGCATGAGTATAACTTTTTAAAAAATAGACTGAGCTTTCAATTATGGAAGAAACAAGCAATGCAAATATAGCAATCATATAGAAGATTTCCCCCCAGAATACCGTAGTACAAAATGAAAGTGAAACTGGTCACAATGTCATAGCATGAGTTATTAGAAAAGATCTGGGGATGGGAGTAGACATAGCATCTAGATACTATCACACCAGAAGAAAAGTGATGAGCTGAAAATGTGTAGTGTGTTGTTTGGAAAGTGAATCTGCTCAGGAAGGAGTATTTTCGTAGCATGCCTCCAGGGGCAGATTAAGCCTTTTGCTGCCACCCACTGCCGCGGCGAGGGTAGGGGTGATCAGTGTGAAATCTCTCCTTTTTTCTTCTAAAAGCCACTGCAGTGGTGGGATGGGGGCAGTGAAGGCCGCATAGTGGCGGCTGCGTGGAGGGGGGGGGGGACAAGGGGAAAGTCCCCCTTTTTACTTTAAAATGCCCCTGTGCAGTGGAATGGAGCTGCAGCAGGGAGGGTGGTGATGGAGCAAGGGGAAAGTTCCCCACTTTACCTTAAAGCAGCGCTGCTGCAGTGGGGCAGTGAGGGAGACCTTCCAGTTCCCTCTCTCCCTCCCAGATGAGTGCATGCCCCCATCTGTAGTCCATTATGGGCCTTTCTCCAGACGTGCAGCACAAGGTCCAAAATGGGCTGCAAGACACTATCTGAGTGAAGACTGGCCTTCAGAGATGTCAAAATGGAAGAACTGGCAAGCAAAAATCCGTTGGGGGACAATATGTTTGGAAGATGGCAATGTGCAACACCGATTGCTATGGTGTGAATTGTGTTGAGTGTGTGTGGGGGCGGGATGGGACAAAAATGTGATGATTTTGCTTATAAATAATCTCCTTGTTGGGAATTCTCTTTTGTACGAGATACCCTTCTATTACAGCAGAGTGCACAGAGGCACAAGACAGCAGAGTCTGCCAAGGCATGCGTGTATGCTGAGAGTAAAATAAACTTGGGAGCCAGTTCATAGTTTCAAATCAATATAAGGAATCTTCATTAGTGAACTCCATTCTAGATAGTAAAGTGGAGAGATAGGATCTCTAATCTAGCTAGCTAGCTGGCTGCAGAGGGATGGTTTCTGCATCTCTGCACAGATGTTGCAGGGAGGGAAGAGTGTGTGTGTGTTGCAAGGGAGAAGAAAGGGAAAGAGGAAATGGAAGGTAGGAAGGAAGTCTCTAAGAGTAGCAATCTACATATCAAAGGGATAGTGTCAGAGCAGTAGAGAAGGGATGGCCAATGTCTTGACCCCTCTAGCTCTCCGACTCACTAGACTGTCCTCCGCTGTCATTGAGGCTGTCATTGAGGCATGAGGCAGCACAGAGTCCTTCACTTCCAGTGCTCCTGAAATCTGATTTTTTTTTGCAAAATCTCATCCTGAGTGTTGCAGTACATACTTGTTAAACATAAACGAGTTGTGTTCCTCATTATGATCAATATTTTGATGATTTGTGTTTTGTTGTTGTGGAAGGAAATTGCTCCTTGTTTTGTAATCCCAGGGTTGAGCATATGTTCATCTAGACTTGTCCATCACATGAGTCAGAGAGGAGAGCTGGTCTTGTGGTAGCAAGCATGACCTGTCCCCTTAGCTAAGCAGGGCCCACCCTGGTTGCATATGAATGGGAGACTTGATGTCTGAGCACTGGAAGATCTTCCCCTCAGGGGATGGAGCCGCTCTGGGAAGAGCAGAAGGTTCCAAGTTCCCTCCCTGGCATCTCCAAGATAGGGCTGAGAGAGTCTCCTGCCTGCAACCTTAGAGAAGCCGCTGCCAGTCTATGTAGACCATACTGAGCTAGATGGACCAGTGGTCTGACTCAGTATATGGCAGCTTCCTATGTTCCAGTTAGGCATGCCCCAGTTAGGCATGTTTCACTAAAAAGGCGGTGTTTCCGCTGGGCAGCTGCATGGCTATACTATTCTTAGTAGCTAAGAAAGCTGATTTTTTCAGTTTTACAGCAATTTCCCCCAAAGAAACAAAATCATTTAACCCTTTTAATTAGTGCTAGTGTAAAAACAATCCATTCATTCTAGAATTTAGGACTTCATACAGAATCTGCTCTGACATTCTGTCAACAGAAAGCCTTCTTTGTTGGCAGATGCATATAAACACAAGGGAATTTCTTTGTTCAACTTTGAAAACATATTAGATTAATTTCATTTCAAAGTCAAAAACATGAGCAAAATATTGTCACCACACTGGCGAAATTGATATACTCCATTTAGTCAAGGAATCAATCCATGTTCTTTGGGATCACCCACAATATCCTGATCCATACATTTTGCTGGTGGGGAGGCAGAGTAAGTAGCATGGCTGAGCAATGGCACATGTCTCTGTGTAGCGGAGGAGAGACACATTTGCACAATTCCTCCACTGTGTTATATAGTGCTGTCCTCAGATGAATGTATAAGCCAGGGCTTAGTCATCTACGATTACTTTTTTCCTGGTCTGCCCTGAGTTTAGGCCAGCTGCCTTCCATTCAATGTTTTTTGTGGCCAAAAAGCAAAGAAAATTCACCGATGAAAAATAGGCTGTGTAAAGTATCATTAATTTCAGTGCTTGAGCTTCAGAACTTTGAAAAACATGTTGAAAATATGAGGCAATGGCATGGAATTTTGGGAGACTGCACTTACATTTGAACAAACTCGGAATCCTCCTGGAAGGAATTAACAGATATATGGAAATAAAACCTATCCATATAGGTGACAGAATTCTTGTGTTAGTTTGTCCTGTTAGCAAATATTATAAAGCTATCATTTGATGTTAATTGAATCCACTTCAGTCCCTATGAGGCTAACAAGCTGTTTGTTCACCTTGAATATGATATTTCTGAGCTTGAATATTTCAAAAGCAAGGAAGTAGGGCTTATTTACTTGTATAAAATGACTAGAAGCTTATTTAACATTTTATGTACCTCTGACATTTCTTTAAACAATGCAGTGCATCAGTCAAAATAGAAACCATTGCCTCCTCTGCATTCACTAATATTTCAGGTTCATGTGACTTTAGATTCAGCACACTTCTTATGGAACTCTGCTACATAATATTGGCTGCTGCATCTGCTGTATAAAAGGTACATAAGTCACTGAATACATGTTTTGTAGGCTCTAAGATGTGGGGGAAAATAATAGAAAGGAGGAAGTGTTCTAGAAGAATAAGAACATGGGTTTTAAAAGATAACATTTCAAAATGAAGATCAAATTTGCATTTGGAATTTAATTGAGGAATAACAAAGCCATGACATGGATTAATGCTTTAATAATTCATCTTTCAAAACAACATAGGAAAGCCCATAGAAGCAGGAAATGCAACAGTCAACCAGAAGAGAAAAGGTCAGCGATTCAGTTTTGAGTGATAATGGGAACCCCATTGCTGATTGGAGGTATGAGCCACAAATATAACATTTTCTCCCAGATACAAAGTCAAGATGATCTTGGCCAGCATATAGTATTAAAGTAGTGTACTTGGTGGGGAAGGATTGGAACCAGCTCTTGCCTCTTTGGCATAGCTGGATGTCTCAGGAACATTTCCTGCCCAAATGGCTATCCTACGGGTTATGTGGGGAAAGCAAACTTGGGGGAAGTAATTACATGATCTGAGCTATTACAGCTTGAAGTCTATCAAGAAACTATGACCCCAATCAGAATAAAGTTAGTATCTTTAACTAACTTAACACACTTCAGTATCACTTAAATTAATAGGACAAGTTAAGTAACAACTTTTTAAAAAACCCTCAGTGGCCCATATGCCTTTCAGGCTTATGCTGGCATTTCTGATTGGCCCATGCTGCTGTTGTGTAGGCTTATGCTGATGTTTCTGATTGGCCCATGCTGCTACTGGCATCTAAGGAAGCACTGGCAATCTTGTAAAAAAGCGCAAGTGCACACATAATTAAAGTTGCTACTCTGAAATTTGGGAGCACAACGTACACTGGAAACAATGTGAATTGCACTACTGAAGTACCAGCCTGCACTTGTGCAAGATTGATGGCACTTCCTTAGACACTTGCAGCCATTCAGGCCAATGAGAAACACCAGTGTAAGTCTGTGCAACAAATGGATTACTAATTTCAACAAGACTGAAGGATGACTCAATGTCTCTTGATGGGGGCTGATAGAAAGCAAGCATGAAAAGGACCAATAAAACGTAAATGGAGAGGTTCCCACCTGGCTGTCCTCACAAAACAAAATGGCCATGTGGCACAATAACAGAATTAGAACATACTCTTAGAATTTTCCTAGAGGTCAGATTGTGTTAATCTGCCCTTGTGGCATACCCTGTTTCCCCGAAAGTAAGACCTACCCCAAAAGTAAGACCTAGCAGTAATTTCTGATGTACCGCTAATTGCCCTAGTGCATTTTTTTGGGCTAAAATTAATATAAGACACTGTCTTATTTTCGGGGAAACACGGTAGCACCTGTGGAAGAATGTCATGATCATTTCTTGGAGAATGCTATGTATGAATTGCTCAAGTAACTTTGGATGCCATGGTATCAACTGGCATTAACTTCTGGCAGATGTCCAGCACAGAAAACTAATGGAATGAACAAACTGATGCAGAGAGGCATAACATTAAGGGGGAATAACCTACCAATTAATGGCTATAATGATAGTATATGCACTGACTTGCTGAAGCAGCTAGAGATTTTTCCTGCTCAATGGAGTTCACAGCATATGTCCAAGTCTGTTTAAAGGGATGGATGTGCAAACTTGATTTGGTATTGGATGACTTATGCATGGCTTTGTACCTGTAGGTACTGGAAAGATATTCTCATGAACACTTTGGCTGCTGGCTTTATTGAAAAGCAGACCTGAACTTCTTGCTTCCATGTGCCAATAATGAAATATAGTGTGTAAATGTGCATGTAAAAGGTAAAGTGTGCCACCGAGTCAATATCGACTCCTGTACATATGTATATATGTAGTGTCCAGCCAGATAGGTCCTGGGCCCCTTAAATGGGGACGGTCGAAGCCCCTGGCCAAGCCTCAGAGTAAAGGGGAGGGGGTTAGTGGCACCCGTGTCCTCCTCCTTTGGCAGGTTCTAGTCATGAGCTGGCTCCTCCCCAGTAAATGACAGCCCACTCTCTCTCCTCCTCTGCCCTCATCATGGGAGTACAGCAGATCCTTATCTGCTCTCTGAGGCCCCATGCAACTTCCTGCTGAGACGGTGCTCCCCTGAATAGCCCGTGTGTGGTGCTGGCATGCACATGGTCTCCGCGCATGTGCAGACACCATTTGTGTGGTCAGGAACACCATGCTGAACACATACATGCCATTTGTGCATGCGTGGATGCCGTGTGTGTGTTGGCTCCACATGTGGGCTGCTCAGGGGAGAGCAGTCACAGTAGAAGGTTGCATGGGGTGGTGGAGAGCAGGTAAAGACCTGCTGTACTCACTTGTAAAGTTGCTGCTCACCACTCCCTGCTCTCACCAGCAGCATCGTGGAGTGCCCAACTGGTCCAGCCCTTGTCCAACAGTCCAGTGCTGAACCTGTGCATGAACCTAGCGCTCAGCTGCTCTGGGAGCAGGTGCCTTGCCACTACTTGAGGACACACCAGCCTATTGCTGCCAGCCGAACCTGGGACCCCCAGGTGATGCCATCGCAGGTGTTGCAACATTCCCATCATCGTAAAAGGCTACCCCTACCAACCTGTGTCCTGCAGTGTATGTAGGCAGCATGGTGTGGGTCATCAAGGCAGAGTTCAAAGTGGTCCCACACCAGGCTGCGATCCATCCGGAACTGTTTTGTTGGTGGTGGTACTGGGCTGCTGATTCATTCTGAGGGCCACCACCACCTTCAGCCTGAGGCAAAGAAGGTCCAGAAAATTTAAGTACTTCCTCTTCCTCCTCAGTCCTAAATGGGGGTGGGGAGTCATACTACCCATGGGGATTGGGGAGGAGGATGGAGAGAGTGATCTGGCTGGGCTAGCAGTTGACAACACCTGCTCCTCCACTGCCACAGGAAGAGCTGACAGGAGAAACTCCCACCCCCAATTCTACTTCAGCAGCCACAGGTAGCTGTACTGTGGGGCCAGGTGCCTTTAGATAGGTGAGCCTGCACAGCATCACAGCAGTGGGGACAACTTGGGGAGTAGGCCCCTCTTGCTGTTGCAAGAGGGGCAGCAGCAGCACCCCTCCCTTGGTCTGGTATTCTGCTCCTGGCTCTGCCTTGCACCCTCCCAGACATCCTGGTTGTTGTTGTTGTTGTTTTTTAATTGAAGCCCTAGCTCAATGGGGGGGGAGGTAGAAGAAGCATCTTTAAGGTGTATATTTTTTTAAAAGGGAGTGGGGTTGGGTGGTGGTCTATTTTTGTTGTTTGTGCCACACATAGTGCTATCTATAGCACTATGGTGCACACACGGAAGCTAAAAACTACCCCCCCCAAAAAAAAATAAAGAAGTAAGCATGGGGGGAGGCTTTTTGAGGGGAATGAGCAACAATGGGGCAAGTTGAAGGGAAGGCAAAGGGCAGGGGATTATTTAAAGAAGTATAACCTGACCAAAGCAAGGGCATGTCTCACCTTCTAGCATCTTTGGCTGAAGTCTGCCAAGTGTTGCTCTCAGAGACATTCTTGGGCTGAGCAGACACCTGGACTCAAGAGCTGGTGGGAGGGCAGGTGGGCACCAGTCAGGCACCCACCCACCCAAAAAATCAAAACAAAACAAAACCTTAAAAAAGGGAAACAGAGAGAGCCTGGCAGGCTGGGCACCAGACAAAAGTTACAGAACACACCAGCCTACCAAATAAAATATAAAATAAAGTAAAATAAAGAAGTGCAATGGCACACAGCAGAAGCAAAGGTGCTGCTTGGGGCTGCAAAAGAAAAAGAAAAATCAGCACCCCAGTTATAAGTCATTGGGGGTTGGCTACAATCAAGAAGAAGAAATCAAAATAAGAAAAATAATTCAAAGTAGCAGCACATAGTTAAAGCCACTGGGGCTGCTGGTACAATTAAATAAAATAGAAACAAAATAAGCAGTTGGGTTTATAAGGGAACCAAAAACAGATAATCCACAGGCCACCACCAGTGCTGAGCTACTGTAGTCTCTCTCTGATCCTTGTCCTCTCCTGAGGAACAAAATGGTTCTCTATCATTCTCTATCACTCTATTCACATGCAGGCACCTTAAATACATTTTGAAAACCCCTCCTTCAGCTCCCCCTCCCTTCTGCCTCCCCCCAGTCAATGGGGGCTCAGTTGCTCATGACAACACTTGATTTGTATGATAACAAACCAACCAAGAAGCAAGGCAATCTCAAGCATTCAGAAGCTAGTGCCAGAAAACCATTCAGCAAGGGGGAAACATAGAGATAAAATGGCACTCCAATCACTCAAATCAATTTGACGTTGAATCAGAGTCGATTTGATTCAAATCTGAATCAGGTCCTTTATTCTAAGAGTGATTCAGTTTGAGTTCTAACAACTCAAAATGTCTTGATTTGATACATAATCAATTTGACTCAAATTGATTTGCACATTTCTAGTCCTATCTTTGATATCTTTTCAGAAAAAATATACTCAGTATTAGTGAATCAGGCCCTTTTATAAACATCGGCCAGGTTCACACATTAATACCAAACCAAAGTTACTCGGGACAGAGGTTTGAACTCCATTACATCCACACACATGAAACTGCAGTTTTGCAACAAAAGCATCCTCCAGCTTGCCTCATCAAACTCCAGATTGAATCTTTGGTTAGCACAAAGGTTTGACGCCAAGACCTGAGATTTGGTCACCAAAGCCATAACCACAGTTTCATGCTGATTTTCAAACCACAGTCATAGAGACGGCAGTGCAAACCCACCCAGGGATGTAGTTGCTCTATGCAAGCAGTCTTGCTCGCTGCCTCTCAGAGAACCAGCTCCACCCCTCCTGTCACCTATCCAGCTATTGAGTTGCCCGGCAACAGGTATGTCGCCATAACCCATTGCAGACTTGTCATCCTCTGAAAGGGCATTCCCTCTTCCCACTCGGTCCCTTCCTCCCCCCCCCCCCCACCAGTGAGCAAGTGAGCATGGATTCTTGAGCAGCCAACTCCTGGTGGGGTTTTTTTTTTTACATTGTTGTTGAGGAAGGAGGGCAGCCCCTTCTCCTTAGGGGTTTGTGGTCCCTAGGCTTGCTCATGAGCAGGGGTGGTCACCAGGGTCAGTAGTGCTCCAGTCAAAGGAGAGTGCCCACTACTGTGAAGGCAATCGTCCAAACCAAGGTGGACTACATTCGCTCACGAGTGTGCCAGCCCATGGGGACACCCCCACACAACTCATGAGAAGGATGATCAGAGGGAAAGGGAGAGCATTGTTGAGCAAAATCTCTAATTATGCCTGATGGCAAAACATCTCTTTCTCCCACGGACCGCTCTCTCATGAGCGTGCCAGACCACTGGGGCTCTGTATCAAACCAGTTTGCTCTATGGAGTAAAGCTGCAGGGATGAGTACCCCAGGGAGTGCTTTCCCTATCTTGGTAACTGCCATCAACTTGCTTTCAAACCATGCCCGCTGTCATCCCATCTGCCCATGTGAACATTTGCACCCTTGATGCCATGAAATGGCATCACTGGAAACTGGGGCTCCCTGGGTCGCTGGTAGCCAGAGCTCCCCACTCTGGCAAATACCTGCGCCAGCATACCTGCATATGGTGCAGCGCCAAGCTGAACCTGGGAATTTTGAATGGGTTTTAAAAATCCCAGAACCCGTTTTTCCCCTCATGCATGCACACAACCAGGCTCTGATGCAAAATCCCCTATGGGTACACATGAGGCTTCACAGAGATGAGGGGTTTGGAGCACTTAAGTTCTCTCTTTTGCCATGGAGAGGTGGGGGCCCCATGCAAGCTCACACAAATGGCCTCTGGACATGCGCAGAGGTCACTAAAATGGCCTCCATGGATGCACAGAGGCCCTAACCAGGCCAAGGAAGGCCTGAACCAGACCACCACTGGCCCTGCCTACCCTGAGAGAGGCTGGAAGAGGTGGGGGGACCCTCCCACAGCTTCCTCCACAGCTATCACTGGCAGAACTTCTAAGTAACTATTTACTTCCCTCCCACCCCCTCTACCCTTAGGACTAGGGTTGCACGTTTTGTATTTTTTCTGTTTCGATTTGTACCAAATCCAAATCAACCCCATTTTGTATTTTGTCTGAAATTAAGCCTTCCGAATCACCGTCATTTTGTTTTGTATACTAATTAATCTGAATCTGAATCTGAATTAATTCAGTTTTTAAAATGGGTCATATGGTCAAAAGAGTGGGTGGGGATTATAGTGCCCAATGAGTGGAAGCTGCCACAAAAATCTCAAAGGAATTGGGCAAATTGCTGATTTTTGGTGAATTTTTGAAGTTTGCGTGTCAGATTTTCCCCATAGGGTATGATGGAGGTTTCAGGGAAAGTATAGCTCCACGTTTTGGGGGGGGAGGGGTGGCCCAGAGTGGAGTGTGGTTGGTGGTAGTGCCCAGTTGATACAAGAAAGCTACCACAATTTTTTTCAGAGGAATTTGGCAAAGGGCTGATTTTTAAAGAATGAATGAACTTACGCATCTTTCTGATTTTCCTCATAGGGTATAATGGAGGTTTCTGCAGTCCCATAACTCCACTTGAGGGGCACTGGGGTGGCCCAGAGCAAGTGGCGGTGTGGTGCACATAGGGTGCCAACCACCCACATGGGTTGCCAACCCATGAAGTACAGGGTTTTGTTGTTCTAGAGGGGTTCTAAAAGTAGATTCTCTAGTACCATATGAGAGTGGCTTCATGGTTTTTCATCAAAAATCTCATTTGCTACCAGAGAATCTAAACTCAACAGTTCAGAAACAACAAAGCCCAGTACCCCAATGGGTTAGCAATCCAGGTGGTTGGCACCTTCTGTGCACTACACCATCACTTGCTTCGGGCCTTCCCAGTGCCCCCCAGGTGGAGTTATGGGGCTGCTGAAGCCTCCATTATTCCCTATGGGAAAAAATCTTAGAGATGCGTAAACCTCAAAAATTCCTAAGAAATCAGTCCTTTGCCCTATTTGGAATCTGGGTGCACCACCCATGGGGCACTGCCACCCAACCCACTGTTTTGCCCCTGAAGCCCCACATAAACAAGTTGAAAGAATGAAGAGAATGATGAACAACAAGGACACTTAATTTTTTGGCACAGTTATTTGAGAATTTTTCAGCAAGTGTGAGCCTTTCCCTGTGGCACTAGCACAGCAGCACAACCCATTTGTGGATTCAAGCAATCTTTCAGTAAAAACACTCCGTCCCCATGGAACAGTGACCACAGGTCATTTGAGATAGCAAGATAGACCAATGAACTGCCTTGGTACTATGGAACAAATTCAAATATTCATTTAACTGAAGTGGAGTGAGCCGTAGCCCAAACAAATCAGCCTACTGTTCAGAATTGTTGAGATTTATCATCACTGCATTTAAGAAAGTGCAAAACCATGGATCATGGATACAAGAAAGAGAGAAGCAACTAAGATTCCTGGGGAGGTCAATAAATTGACAGGGATATCCCCACCCCCCTCCTTTTGTCTCCTTTAGTCCTATGTGGATGACCTGTCCCTGCAATGGCAAAAGTTGTGAACCACTGGCTTAGACATCATGTTCCACCAAATTTCATTGTGGCCTAAATTACATTAGACTGCTCAACATGGACAACAAAACTTAGACACCACTATAACTCATAAAAATCAGAAGAAAAACAGAATAGCTCTTCAAAAGACCCCTGAACAAGTCAAGAGAGTCTTTCTAAACCTTTGGAAAGAAAAACCTGTGTCATTTCTGAACTTTCCTAACCAGCTTCTCGAAATGTTTCTCCACACAATTTATACCATGGCTTTTAGCAAGAGCTTTGGAATTGCATTGAGCATTAAGTTATCTAGGTATTTCTGTCTCAAAATGCTGTCTTCCAGATCCCTTTGCAAGTTCAGTTTGCATTTCAATCACACTGAATACAACACATACTTAACTAAACCATCCATGAGCTTTTTGCATATCTTATCTTCTGCTAATCACTCAGTGCCTCAGCTGGAGTGGAGAGAGTCAGAGAAGTCAATTTGAATTGCAATGCTTTTGCAAAGAACAAAGCATTCTGTCTGAAACACAGTCATTTTGATTTGGAAACAAAAATCTCTGTTTTTTAATTCTTGATTTTGTTTTGGTTACAAAACCTCCAAAATTGCCATTTTCAGGCACAAAACGTTTTGTACCCGAATCGAAATGCACAATCCTACTTAGGACAGCCCCCCTGCCCCTTTACTGGTAAAGGGAATTCCCCGTTACCAGTAGAACTCCGAGCCAGTCAAACCAGCTTGGTTCAAACTCAAACCGTGTCCAGTTCAACCAGGGGCAAAACCGGGGAAGCAGAAGGTTCCAAGTTCCCTCCGGGCTGGGAGAAACTCCTGCCTGCAACCTAGCAGAAGCCAGTCCCAGTCTGTGTATACATTGCAATACTGAGCTAGAGGGACCAATAATCTGACTTGGTATATGGCAGCTTCCTATGTTCCCTGGTGTAGCACCGGTACTTCTGAAGAGTTCCAAACTGAACCAGCGTGTGCATGTGTATGCATGTGTGTTAATTTCAGCTACCACTTTTCCCCTCAGAAGCCTTCTGTGTTGCCAAAACATATGTCCCTGAGGGTTGCATGATCCTCAGGGACATATTTCTGGATGGCCAAGGGATGAGAAGGTCACTAAAATTCCCCGCCCCTGCTGAGCCAGCAGAGTTAGTCAAATGTTTCCAAAGCACTGGCTCTTCTCCTGTAGAGCCACTGGTGCTTTATTAGTTTGGATATTTGCTACTGATTCCAATGAGCCTTAAAATGTGTGGTGAGCTCTATGAGCTCCAAGTGACCTCTGTAATTCATAGCTCTCACTGTGGGTGAGATCTCTAAACCTTCCTTTAATTATGGTGCTTCTGCCACTGCAGCTGTGCTTCATTAGTCAGGATGTCAGCCTCTCTGACCATAGTACTCTGTCACATCTACAGATGTGCAAAAGACGTGCAAGTTCTCCCATGCATATTACCAAAAGTGCAAAAAACAGAAGGGCAGGTAATCTGAGCACCTACTTTTTGCTGCTTCTCATAATGTTTGAAGTGCTTCTAAGAAATCATAAGGGAATATACTACGTAAACTGTGAAGAAGAACTTCTATTTCCAAGGTTCAGTAAAGGTCCAGCATGTTTAACCATCTATTGTTATTTCAATTAAATCCCACTAAATATCCATGGAGGCACACATCCTGACCTTTTATGTTTTGTCAAGTAGTACTTGGCTGTTGCAAATAGAAAATTACTTCTGCAGGGGAAACATAATTAAGAAGTCATGCTGTATTGGGGATTTTTAGCTGTGTTTTAAACATGGTTTCAGTATAACACCACCAATGAATTTAGTTGAATTTTACATCCAGACTGATTTAAGGGGGGGGGAATGTCTTTGTCCCTCATGCAGCATTTATATCATTCATTCATTCAATTTATATACCGCCTGACTCCAAAGCCTGTAGGCGGTTCACAATAAAAACAAAATAAAATAAACTGTTAAAACAGCAATTAAAAAATTTAAAACATTCAGAGATTACAAAAAGCCTAGCTAGAAAAAAAAGTGTCTTAAGGGCTCTTTTGAAGGTTGGTAAACCACAAATGTCAATAGGGAGCATATTTCACAGCCCTGGAGTGACTACAGAGAAGGCCCATTCCCCAGTCACTGCCAGATGAGCTGGAGGTATATGTAGATGGACCTCTCTCCATGATCTTAATGTGCAGTGGGGATCATGCATTTCATATGTCATTGAAAGCAAGCAGCAGTCCTGTCTAGAAACAGTTTTTCTATAAGCATTGTAAAATACCCCACACATTCCTTTCCTCCCTTTTATTTTAGAATCCAATTTAATCAAACAACCTATCTTTCCCCTTTGCATGCTAAGTTTCTTATTCCAAGATCACCATGGGAATAAAACCATACATAAGTATTTCTGACAATATTGTCTCATTTACTGTTTCTGTAACCACTACTTATGAGACATCCAAAGGCAAAGATAGTCAAAACAGGAAGCACAATAGGAAAGTTTATGACGTATAAAATGAATTCTTCAAAAGAATTTTGTTTTAAAATGCCAAGGGTGAGAAGTCAACTATATACAGCATATTTTACTATTTATTACCTTGCATTTGGCTGAAATTCATCTCTTTTGACAAGCTAGGATAAATTATCTTACATATTTTATAAAATACGAGAGCTAGTCCTATTTTGAAGACACTACTTAGCAAACTTGCCTATACCAGCTGCACCCTTGCTGCTTTACATTCCCATAAGAGGAGTATCTTCATGTAGTTCTTTGGCAGCTGTATCAGGAACAAAAATGGAATTTATAAAAACCAGATGCAATAGGTTGGTTCCGTGGCCAATTTTTGGAGCTCAGACTGATGACTAAATAAAAATGGAAAAATTCAAGTTTCACTTTTGAGCAAATTTACTAGATGAAAGCTTCATTTTTTCACTTCACTTAAATAAGCTCAGTGTTTCTCAGAGTATTTGTGTGGCTTTATTGTGAATGCATTTTTTTAAAATTCTTGAAAGCTCATTATTTTACAGTGAGGTTACTGAACCTAGACCATGGAGTGCAGATTATCCAGCATAGCATTAATCAAAATATACATGGCAAATGGGATTCAAAACAGTGCCAAAGAGGCATCTGCTTTTAGCAAAGAACAAAAATTCATTTAGCTCTTTTATTAAAAGGTATTATGGGCAATTTATTTTTAAACCATCTCTCTAACACCATTAACTAGTATATAATTTAATGTACTCCCAAGCAACTTGACTTTTACATTTTCTTCAAAACATTAATTTGCTTTTCCAAATTGATGTAAAAGATGCCTTTGACCCCCAGGAAAGATTCAAACCATTAAGAATAAATTAAATTATGTTTCAGAAGTATATTGCCATTATTTTTTTTAGTTCAGATGTAGCATGTTTACAGTTGTCACTTGTAACATAATATTGTCTAATGGAGAAATAAAACTTTTTACGGGCTTAATTTCTACTGTAACAATCTCAAGTCTAGATGATTTATTTGGGGCAACTGCCAGATCGCACCACTGGCTAAGACTTCAGCTCACAAAACACTTACTCCAAAGTAGTGTTGGGATATTCCCATTCACTTCAGTTGGATTACTCTTAAATAATTTGGAATTTGCATGTTATTAAAATTATTAGCTATCGTGATCTCTATAGCATTTTCATGCGTGCAAAGTGATGTGTTATCACTAGCCTCTTCTTTTCCATAACAACCTCATGAGTTGCATCATTCAGATCCCCATTTTACAGAAAAATAACCAAGGCTGAATAAGAACTCCTGGCTGAAGAGGGATTTGAAAATAGGTCTAGTGATGCCAGCTCAAATATCCACTCAAGGACACTAGCTTATCTATTAAAGCTTGTAGCCTACTGGCCAACATTCTGCTGTGCAATGTGGAAGGCAGCATTCACATTGTTTCCAATGGAAGTAGTGCTGCACAACTGCATGGGCACTGTTCTACATTATTGCACAACGGTCTTGTTCCACAAGACCATCAGGGCTGCTTTTCACATTGCATAATTGCTCTGGTGAGTCCTCAACACCAGTATAGGTAGTGAGGAGGAGAGCTGGTCTTGCAGTAGCAAGCATGACTTGTCCCCTTAGCTAAGCAGGGTCCACCCTGGTTGCGTATGAATGGGAAGCTTGAAGCAGGGGCATAACAAAGTTGGAATGGGCCCAGAGACAAGATTTTAAAATGTCCCCCCATTCACTGAAGCTCAGCTCATGAAGTAAAGAAATCTTAAATGAGGCTGAATAGTGGCAACAGAAAGCATAGTAAAATTTATATGTATGCGTGTGTGTGTGTGTGCGCACGCGCACATGCGCCACAACTGAACATCATCCTAATTTTTTTTTGAAGGTTTTGTAAATTGTGGATGATGCAAGTCATTTAATGGTGCTAGAGAAAGACATGCTGTTCTGGTAGCTCCAGGTCTTAACACTCACATCAATTTCAGAAGATGAATACAACTGAAGGAAGCCCAGGCAGGTGCACAGTTGGGGGAGTCAGTCATGTGATTCGCCTCTAGGCGGGCCCCCAAGGCAGTGGGCCCCTAGACAACTGTCTCCCCTTGCCCTATTATAGTTATGCCCCTGTGTGTGAGCACTGTAAGATATTCCCCTTAGGGGACAGAGCTGCTCTGGGAAGAGCAGAAGGTTCCAAGTTCCCTCCCTGGCATCTCCAAGACAGGGCTGAGAGAGAGTCCTGCCTGCAACCTTGGAGAAGCCCCCTCCAGTTTGGGTAGACAATATTTGAGCTAGATTGACCAATGGTCTGACTCAGTATATGGCAGCTTCCTATGTTCCTATTCAATGCTATGCCAAATGTTGACCATTGAGAAAACAAATAATTGCAATCTTGTTTGCTTGGTCTTGCATGATTACCATTGCATCCCAATCTTTCATTGCCAAGTTCCATGGCAGAGATTCAGACCTTATATGTGCATCCTTTCATTGATATCCTGACTAAAATTATTCAACTGAAGTCCTATTGAAATTAAGTAATCATTTCTAGTAACCCCAGGGTACTACTATTGAACTACTTAGTCTGGATGCAAGCCCTCAGTTTCTGCCTGAAAGATGGAATCTGGTCTTGTATATTAGCAGCCTGTCAATCCAGCACAGTTTTATTCAAGCTCCTATCTGCTATCTTTGTCTTGGCTATCATCCTTACACTCATTGAGGTCCAGTGGTGTAACCATCATTGAAATGGGGTAGGGGGAAGCTTGAGGCCATGGAACTCTGTGGTTCTCCAGGGGCCTCCACGCATCCCATCTCATTCCACCCTGCGCTGGGTGCTTGGGTGCTGCACCAGTCACTCTCCAAAGTCAGTATGGGAGCTGCCCTGATAGCATCAAGACAGTGGTGGCTGATGACTCCTGGGACTGGATGGGCACCAGGCAGGGCAGGTGGTGGGCAGAGCCAAAGTGGGTGGTGCATGGGTGGAGCAAAACAACAACAAGTAACTCCCGTTTGCATATAGAAAGTAAAGGTAAAGTTGTGCCATCAAGTCAGTGTCGACTCCTGGCAACCACAGAGCTTTGTGGTTTTCTTTGATAGAATACAGGAGGGGATTACCATTGCATCCTCCCTCACAGTGTGAGATGATGCCTTTCAGCATCTTCCTAAATTGCTGCTGCCCGATATAGGAGTTTCCCATAGTCTGGGAAACATACCAGTGGAGATTCGAACCAGCAACGTCTTGCTCCCTAGGCAAGTTACTTCCCCGCTGTGCCATTAGGTAACTTGGGCATAAAGAAGTGGATGCCAAAAAAACTCCCCCACCTGTCTTCCCAGCAGCTCCCTGAAAGGTTGCTTTTGGGGGTTGCAGAAACCTTGGGAACATTCTGTATTATTTCCAACATTCTGTATATTAGCAACATGCCCTTCGCAATAACAACCAGCTCCTGCAATAAAATAAAAGTCTAAAAACAAAACACACAACTACATTATTTGCACAAATTAGAGAAAGAGTGTTGTTCCAAAAAGAAGAGGAATGCCAGTTCCTTTAAAGTCTTTGATAAAAACCAATGTTCCACAGGTGCACGTTCCCTAACTCTTAAGGACATGTCTACACTACACATTTTAAGCCAGATTCAAACCTGCTTCATCAGCATGGTCCACACCACCCAGGCACTGGGTGAGAGCTGCAGTTCTTTAATGAAAGGGTTCTAATAAAGGCTTCTCAGCATTTTCACAAAATTGCAGCTCCCAATGTTTTTTTGGAGGGTTGGGAGGCACAAAATGATGAAAGCTGTTTCAAACTAGTTTAAATGGGTGGTCCATTCCCTTTTGGAATATGATGATCACCATAGCACAACCCACCATATAACCCTTCTCATTAACTAACCAAATTACTCTCCATCTCTCTTTAACAAGCCTCCATTAATTCAGGATCTACTGTGGAAAGTAGACAAAATAAGTGAGTGATCCCATTTTTAATGCAAATGCATTAAAATACACCTTAATGATGTCTGAATAAACAGAACAGAACTGTTAAGGAGGCAGGAGAGAACAATATGCAACTCAAAGGGGGAAAACATTCCTCTAGTCTTCAGAAGGGAACTATCAAATTTTGGCTAACAGGTTGAAAGATTTACTACAAATTAATTAGGAAAAGTAGGAATCCTCAAGACCAGCAGTTGCTAAATGTTAAATACTGTATTTGCAGTTATAAAAACTACAAAGCAAAGCTAGCCATCCACCATTTTAAGTAGATGGAAATGATTCATTTTGAGTGGTGGTGGTGGTGGTGGTGGGGAAGCAAACCTCACATATTTATTCATAGGGATAGAAGGAGCTTTTGAAAAGGGTTCATGCAACTGATATTTACTTTAGGAACATATTGCAAACACAGCAACTGCCTTGAGGGGTAGCTTGGTTTCTGAACATAATAAAAACTCTCAAATACAAACAAGTTGAAGCACATTCATTCAGGGCAGACAGGGAGACAAATTTCAAGGTACGAGAAATGTACACACCACCACTCAAATGTTGTCCAGTCCTATATTAACAATAGAGTTTGTTTCTTTGCTGAACTGAACATCTTGTTTTCAAGTCCATCCCCCACACAATGCAGGAAGAACTGTTCTTACAAGCACTGCAGTGCTAAACAAAATGGTGATTCCTGCTCTTTTTGTCTTGCCTCTCTCAAAATAGACAGCCCTCCCCTCTGGCCACTCTGATTGGCTGATAGGGTAGTCAATCCACATGATGCCTCCTATCAGGTCATTTCAATGTCCTTTCAATTTCTGCCCACTTTATGAAAACAAAGGCAGGCATTTTCATTGGCGGCTTCCTCATTAATCCTCTCTAATAAAACGCTTGGTGTCCGTCCGTGGACGGACACCAAGCGTGCGTTTGTGCCTGGCCTGTTCTGGGCATGCGCGAAGCGCATGCCCAGAACAGAGCAAGGCAGCCGCGAACGCCAGCACCCGGCGGCCATGTTGGGGCCAGGAGAAGGAGAAGTGGCTGCCGCCCACACCGGGAGGAGAGTGCGGGCAAGGCGGTGGCCGCGGCCACGGCGGGACAACTGGTGGCGGGAGTGCTGGTGAGGCGGCGGCGGGGCCAGAAGCGGCCGCCGCGGGGGGAAAAAACCGGCGTGGGAAACGGCGGCCCAGAAGTGGCCGCTGCAAACAAAGGAGAGCGGCGCCGGGGGAAGAGGCAGTGGGGAAGCTGGCCGAGGTGGTGGCAGAGCTGCCGCCGAGGCCTGGCACCGCCGGTAAAGCCGGGCGGGGGGGAACCTTGGGGCCCGATCCCACCATTCCCGTCCCCCCCATATTACTAAGGGCCAAATTGGCCCTAAAAAATGCCGCCGCGGACGCCGCCGCTGAACCACCCTCCCAGCTGCCCGATCCCACCATTTCTACAGGAGAGGAATTCGCTGGCAGAGCTCCTCTCTCTGCAAAGGCTCTTCTCAAACTGGCGCTTTGAGCAGAAAGGACGCCCTTTCCACTCAAAGCGCCAGTTTGAGAAGAGCCTTTGCAGAGAGAGAAGCTCTGCTAATGAGTTCCTCTCTCCTGTAGAAATGGTGGGATCGGACAGCTGGGAGGGCGGTTCGGCGGAGGCGTCCGAGGCGGCGGGGGCTGAAGCCATTACTAGCGCCCGTTTTTCAACGGGCTAAAATTCACTTGTATTTAAATAAAGGGGGAACACTGTCTAGTCTTTTCAATAGGAGCCTGCTACTGGTGCCCATTCTTATGTAAACATTGCTGGGCAGGCAAGCTGCAGGCAGGGAAGTGTAGAGGGCAGCCACACACAGGGAGGCAGTGAGTTATCAAAAATGATGGTGGCATTGAAATTTTGGGAGGGCACCACCCACTTTGCCCTAAGTGAAGAGCCTCCCCTGCATCAAGAACAGATGACCCCATTAAGGTAAGTCTTTCCTTGCTGTCATGGGGCATTGCAGCAACAGCAGCTCCATGACAGCATCAGGCAGCATGGCCAGCACAAAGCTGGGTCTTTCAATAAAGGTAGGCCAGTGGCAGGCAGGCAGTAGGTCGAGTGGCAGTGGGCCACATAGGCAGGCAGTGGGGGGGGGCATCCTCAAATCTTGTCTCAGGACTGTCTCCAATCTTGCTACAGCCCTGTCCAGGCCTGTGCTACAAGGAGATACACTTCCTCCAAGAATGTCTCAACTTACTAAGCCTTCACCCACCTTTCCCACTCCAAGTTTCTTAAGCATTTCTGACATGTTTTTTACAGGAACAAAAGAGAACAAGACCTCAAATGAAATATATTGCCCACAGAAGACAGGGTTGTGCCCAACGTACTGTAAGTACTATAATTCTTGAGAGGCTACACTGAGTCAGTTTTTCCAAAGAAAAGTCAGAACCTTCCTCCGCATCATCTCAAAATGAGACCAATCTCGTGCTTTCTCATTCTGTTTTTCCTTTGAAAGAACTCAATCAGAATAAGTTATAATAAGATAAGCACATTGAACAATGGTGTCTTCTATGCATCTTATTTTGAGTCTCCTTTTTGTTCTGCATTCTCCCCTCACTTGTTTTAACAAAGGGACATGTGCACTGCTTTGAGAAAATTGCTCCACATTGACTGGGGCACCTGTTTTTTTAGTGGGTGTGTTTGCTCCTATCCACATAGTATGTCATAAGCATTACCTTTGAACTGGATAGCCATATGAACTAGTTGTTAAGTAAATTCTGTGTCATGTAGGCAACTCTGACTTGGTACCTTTTACTTATCACTGTTCTTGGTGTGAGAGACGCTTTCATCTGTTAATGTTAGCTAATTTGTAAGGGATGATTTGATCTAATCTCAGCACAGATTTAACAAGATGACTCTTTACAAACCCATTTCTTCTCCAGATTTCTGAGTGCCACCATATCCGGAGTACTGCACAATGAATAAAGAATAATTGCTCATGCTGAAGACTGCTCAGTCAGCCAGCAAAGTAATTAATAGGGTTTTCAACTGATTAATTTTGGCTGATTAATGGTCTTTCTGATTATTTGATTAACCAATGAAGATGAACTTCATAGTATCAATAAAAGTGTCACCTTGGTATTTAATGTAGACAGGCTTTGTTGTCTAAATAAAATAGACTAGTAATTAATATTTGGAAAATAATCTTAAATCTCTTGCCTGAATTGTGAGATAAACAATTTGTCTTATACCTGTTCCCTCAAATATTCACTTTGAACCACTTTTAAGCTATGTTTAATATTAGCCAGAATCCTTTCGGTTTGGCAAAATTCTAAGTGTTGGAGATCTAGGCTGCATGTCATTATGGAAATATTTTGTCATTATGAAGACCGCATGTCATTATGAAGACTTTAGCTATGGAAAGACTTTAGCTTACTCCATCAGATTTTCTTATCCAGTAATGGTTTACCCTGTCAGATTCCAGTACCAAGGCAAGCTTTTCTGATGGGTAATGTTTTATAATGGACAAGACCTTAATTCCCCATTACTCTGTCAGATTTCAGTATTATTCAGTAATGCTTTCTGAGGCACTGGACTCTGAGGGACTGGACTATAACTTTTCATTATTCTGCCAGAATTTAGCATTTTTCAGTAATGTTTTCTGATGGCCTGGATCATAATTTTTCACCACTCTGTCAGATTTCAGTTTTCCCCAGAACCCATTCACATCAATACTGGGGCAAGCTTTACTGATGAGTAATGTTTTATGATGGACAAGATTGAAATTTGGTAGAGAATTCCTAGCCTCACCTAGTTCTTCCACCTTCTGTTTCCAACTTCATAGGTGCTATAATACTAGAGGCTTTAAAATATATACCTAACTATTCTGGGGTGTGTGAATATGATTGCATTTAATTATCAAAAGCAAGGCTATGGGCCCAGGCCCCAAATCTTTTAAGCACTTAGCAATGCCCCAGCCCTTGTATGAATAGAGTAACTGTGTATGGGCATATGGTTAATGATGCCTGAATATTTTTGTATTTAAGCATATAGGTTTTGAACTTCATTGTGTTTTATATTTCAGAGGTTCGTTTTGCAAGCCTGATTTTACCCATACCACCACTAAGTATGAAAAAACAAAACTTTCCTTTGTTTCCTTATCTTTGCAAAGGCAGGGAAAAGTGGTGGTGGGAGAGGGCTTGGTGCAGACAGAAGAAATTTTGTAGACCTCATCCTTAGGGTCATTCCTGAACATGCTCGTTAGCATCATTTCCTGCTGGCATGCATGCAGTTTGTCATTTACTCTGCCATATGGCCCAGTTCACTGAATTAAAAGGCATAGGAAATTACAATACCAATGCACACCAGTAGGAAATGAAGTTTCTGAGCATTCAGAAGTATCCAGGCCTCAAAGATGCTGCCGCTAAGTGTTAGATGTTCTGACTTGGAATATCTTAACTATTCCTAATGAAATGATTTAAAAGGATGTAAGATGCAAGCATGTGGTATAAACTGTAAAATGATATAAAAGGACGCTAAGATGATAATATGATAACCTTCTATAAGCTCCTAAACAATGAAACACATATTCCCTGAGTGTGAATATATTCCCTGATTGATGCTATCCGGCATAACTTATCCTTCCCCCTGACATGTTACTAACAAACTGTCCTCATTCTGAACTCCTTAAAGCCCTGAGCCAAGTGTGCTCTGGAACATGGAAAGGTGTATGGGATTGCCTTCCTGAAATCTTTCCCCTAAACATCTGGGTTGCCAGCTGTGACTATTCCTGGAGGACCACACACACACCCCCACCACACACACACCACACACACACACACCCCAATATTTTTCATAACATCAAGCCATGAAATCTCCAGGATTACTTTCAATAGTGACCTGAAGATTGGTGGTGATTCCTGGATAGTCCAGGCCTAGCCAATCCTGGAAGTCTGGCATCTTATCTTAAACAGAGGGTGGTGGGTGGGGAGAGAATCTGGAAGCATGAAGGGTCTTCCTAAAATATTTCTTAATATGCATTAAAACCACACATTTAATAATAAAACCACTTCATAGAACTATCCTAAAAGCTAAGCACATAGTAGTAGCAGTAGCAGTTGTAGTAGCAATTAATAAATAATTAATAGGAACACTCAAATGCTTTCTGAACTACTCAAACCACAACAGGGCAAAGTAATTGTTTCATTAAAAATCTGCTGAAATGAGTCTGTGCATATTTGATGTGCATGAGTTTGAAGCAGTCTCTTTCCAGGAAGATTTCCAAAGCTGACACAGAAAACCCTCCTTTTTAGCCTTCACAGAAATAAATTCTTGACTGGATGGAAGATGGAGCAGAGCTTTGTGGGCTCACTTCAATTCCACACTACGTGTGGACACATTTAGAAGAATGGAAGAATGGAAGAGGAATGTTAGCTTATGGCACTGTCCCCACTGCCTCAAATTGGTCATATAAACACACCTTCGGCAACATTAATTAACATGAATGCTATTTGTTCTGCTGATTTCATTAGCCTTTCTATTCTCACACGAAGATAATAGGTCTTTTTAGTTAACTGCTTAGGACTGTTTAGGAAGTACTCTGCTTATTTTTTTCCTTAAAATTTTTTAAACTGCTGTTGAAAAACATTTTCCATATTTTTTACTACAAGGGCAACCAAAGCAACACTTAATATCTGCTATCTCATTGTTTTATTTGTGGTATCACTTCTTAAAAGTATGTCTCAATATGGATGTTTCAATGTATAAGAATTACATGAATAATGGAACACTTTAATGATATCTTTGAAATGAATGATTGTATGGATTATTTTTCATTAATCAACCAGCTTTATGCAGCTGCATAAATCATTTGAAAATGTATAGTGAATTCTTAAACTATTTAAATCAGATGGGCATATTTGTTTGTAATTTGTTTAACCTGCTCTATTTTATTTTTATTTCCGTCCCTGAGAAATTCTGTATTCAGTTACAAATGCATGTTCAAAATGTTCAAACTAAAAGTGAGACATTTATTTATTCTTTTTAATTGATTTATTTTTTATTTGATTTATATACCACCCTTCCAAAAATGGCTCAGGGCGGTTTACATCAAAATAAAAACAAAACAAAATCAATTAAGCAATTAAAATCATTTAAACATTAAAATGTTTAATTGACTGGATGGCAGCTCAAAGAGAAAATTCATCCACATGTGCATAGATTGGTGTGGCATTTGGCAGCCCAAATAGAGTTGACATTTGGCAGCTCAAAGAGAAAATTCATCCACATGTTCATAGATTGGTGTGGTAGCAACCCACTGATCCTTTTATTTGTTTATATTTTTATCCCACTCTTCCTCTAGGAGCCCACTGGTGTAAATGGTTATGTTTATCCTCACGATAACCCTGAGATATATGTTTTACTATATACAAGGGTTAATGTGAAATGCCCCTCTATTTTCACAATCTTATTTATAGGCAGGAAAAAGGGGGCTATTTCAATTATTTTAGGGAAGTAAAGGAGGTGAAAGGGGGCTTTCACCAGTGGTGATGGTGGTTTTTGTGGTTTTGGGGAACTGCCTATGCCCTTCAGAATGATGCTGTGTGATATAGCATCATGCAGAGGGACCTTGTGGGTGAATAATGGCAGCTGATAGTGAAAGAGCTACCACTTCTGCTAGGTTAAGCCAAGAAGAGCCTTGGCCACCCACTGAAAGCAGCACTGCTGTCATCAGTGAGAGAAACAGGGGCATTGCTAGATACTTAGAAGATCCGGGTGTGGCTCAGACCCACATTCTCCTCCATTTTGAAAATTAAAGATTGCCATGCTTTCTAAAGGAATCAAACTCTTCCAGTTTTTAAAGCCAAAAATTTCCATGGAGAACAAGCTGAGGAGGCGTATACTGGGTGACATTTAGAACAATGGAACACTTGTGGGAGGATGCTGGGTTGGAGCAGAACTGATGAGTCTGGAGCTCTTCAGAAGCACTGGTGCTACAACTGTGCTTCTTGTGTTGACGGATGCTTCATTAGTCAGCCTATCAGCCACTGAGGCTGTT
This sequence comes from Hemicordylus capensis, assembly GCF_027244095.1. Classification (NCBI taxonomy): domain Eukaryota; kingdom Metazoa; phylum Chordata; class Lepidosauria; order Squamata; family Cordylidae; genus Hemicordylus; species Hemicordylus capensis. Next base: position 60,734,165 of record NC_069658.1, read on the forward strand.
CACATGACCAGAGATCCCTGGGTAAGAGAGGGTTAACAAGGGGCCCCTGGTGGTCTGGGAAACTGGGAGCCCTCCCAACCCAGCCATGCTGAACCTGGGTAGCTCAGATTCGCTACCCATGTTAAAAGTGAGGTAAGAGGACAACCAAGCCCGTCCTCCCTTCTTCTGTGGTTGTCTGTGCAGGCATGTTGTTAAAAGTTGCTCCCAGGCTGCCTGCAGCCATTTTAACCATAGATCTAAATGGAAAGAGGGGCCAGGCAGAGCAGAGTTGCTGCAATAGTCAGGCTGCCTCTCTGCTCATTCAGACTGCTGTAATACTCTTCAGGGGTGTAGCAAGGTTGTAGTGGGCCCAGAGATAAGATTTCAAAATGCACCCCACCCCCCCAAGCTCAGCTCATGAAGTAAAGAAATCTTAATTGTGGACGATACAAGTCATTTAATGGTACTAGAGAAAGACATGCTGGTCTGGTAGCTCCAGGTCTTAACACTCACATCACTTTTGGAGGATGAATACAACTGAAGGACAGAGGCGTAACTAGGGAAAACGGCGCCCGGGGCAAGCACTGAAATTGCGCCCCCTCCGCCGTGCCCCCCCTGCCACCCCCCAACATACATCTGACTGACACACATGTTTCAGAAAACTTTTATTTTAAAAATTTTAAACATTACAAAAATTACCAAAAATTTCAAAATGCAATAAATAACCAAAAATGCAATAAATAACCAAAAATGCACTAAATGCAATAAATAACCAAAAATGCAATAAATAACCAAAAATGCAGAAATTGCAACTCACACTCATTAATTTTCTAATTAGCAAACTTTCATAACTTGGCCCTCCCTGCTTTCATAGATGCAAATCAGTCTGTGATGCCATCAAAGTCAGTTTTGAGCCACCCAGCAAGTATTATGCCTGAATGGGGATTTGAACTTGGGTTTCCCCGGATCTCCCTCACAACTGTGTAGGGTGGGAAGCGCAGTGGAAAAGAAGAAATGCCCCCCGGCCCTCCTACCCACTTCAGCTTCTGAGGAAAGGAGTGTGTGTGTGTGCGCGCGCGTGCCCAGGCAGGGGATCTATCTATCTATCTATCTATCTATCTATCTATCTATCTATCTATCTATCTAATCACTTCAATATTGCGATGCTATAACCAAGGCACCACTTTAAAAAAAAACCTCTCATACTTATAACATACATAAATTAAGCAAGCATTTCATTTCTTATTTTTTCTTAATAATGCCTGCGCTTACATGCTAAGTACACAAGTAAATTGCCAATGGGACCCATTTGTTAGGCTAAAAAAACAATCCTCAAACATATACATCATGATAAGCTTGCTGTGGAGTTCCTGTCCTTTAAAAAACCTCATACCTTTTAAGTATAAAATAAGAATTCACACAAGACTGTTTATTTTTGCCTGTCTTTTAAAAAATCATTCTTATTCTGATCTGTGATATGACATATACCCACAAAACATGGGTTTGCCCCTCCTAGGAGGGAGAGCAGCTGATATGTGTACAGAGCCTGTGACACTCCATGGTAGCTAATAGATCCGAGGAAGACTACGCTGCTTATCTCTGGGGCAGGCAGGAGATGTTTTCAATCACCATACTCCTTTTTGACATCTCTTTCAGCCATATCAAAATATTTAATCCATTTCTGTGTATTGGGGAAAAAAAGCTTCTTATTACAGTAATAGGCAAATAGGTTCTTCATAAGAGCCTATGAGTTCCTCTTCTTGAGTAAAGGATATGTAAGAAGAGATGGTCTCTGTATAGCAATGCACTTGCTCAAAAGGCAAATAGCTGGGAGCCTAAAAGCTATTTCACTTATAAATCTTAATTGCCCACAGCCCAATTTCCTGGGAATAAACTGGATGTTAGAGCAATAAAGCACATAGACTGGTGTTGGTTTTAGTACAAGGCTAGTGTTCTGTTACAAATCTGCTGTCAGACTTTGCTAGGGTGAGGTAAGAGATAACAACTTGTGCATCCCTGCTTAGTATTCACCTTTCAAAAGCAGCTATAGTTTTGCAAATAAGGGCATTTATGCTAGTTGTGTAGCAGGCAAAAACAATGTACTAGTAAAAAGCCTTTTGATTTGTATTATATTTATTTTGCACAGATAGGACAAGTAGACAGGGTTTATTAATTTCCTTCAGATTTGACCAATTTTCATATTCCTGAACAGTTTGGTATGCACATTTTGTCTGCACTTGCTATATTGTGTGTGTTTTTAAACTTATATTGCACACATTCTTTGGTAAATGGAAAAAAAACCAGGCAATTATTTATTCACAAATTCTTGTGAATAAATAATTGCTTGCCTTCCCTTCCCCTTTTCTAGGGTGGATTGAATCCTAGGTTCTCAAACTGTGAAGTAGAATGCAAGAATGCCCTTGAGCGATGGCCCCATCTCACTTGTGTATTGGATCAGATAAACAAAGGAGGAGCTGCTCTTGGTCTGTTTAAGAAGATGGCTCTTCCTTCCCATTTACCTGGTTAACAAAAATGAATGGTAAAGGCAGCTCTCCATCTAGCAGGAAACTTATTGTTGACTTGCAAAGGAGGCTGTCTATTTATCCTTGGGACTAATTTACCTGACCACTTTGGAGATGGAAAAGTCACGGTGTGATTACTTTCCCCACCCAAACCTGCAAGATAATAATAGGCTTGCCTGAGGGGACACACCCGATGCCGTGCCTCGCGCTCTCTCTCGCTGGTGGCTGCAGAGAGCCAGAGATTGGGGAGGAGGGGAGTGGGAGGGAAAGGAAGCCAAGACGAGGCTCCCTCCACTCCGGGTGGAAACAAGAGCCATTGGAGGACTTGCTTGCTGCCTCCCCGCTGTCTTTGTGCTCCGTGTGTCCCTCCGTCCTTAAAGCCTCTCTGAGCAGGTAGCCGGCACTAGGCAGCTAAGGTAAGGGCATATATTGTAAAAAATTTTAAAAACCCACAAGAACCAGATAACTAAGGCAGCAAATGCAATTTGGCATGCCCTGCCCTCCTCCATGAGTCAGAGGGCAGCCGACGACTCAGGAAAGGCGCAAAATAGAAAGAAAGACAAACGCACAGAGACTTTCCGAGGGAGCCCCAGCCATCCCGCCCTCAGGGGTCCATTCTCCTCTACTTTAAGACACTGACTAGATAGTTTCTTAGGAATCCTCATTTCTCCAGCTCCTTTATAAACCTATGGAACTAGTCACAATTCGTTTTGTCAAGGCAGATCAACGCTCAGACTCTCCGAAGAGGCTCTTATTGCTTTGATGAGGAACTCTAGGCACGAAGGGCAGGAAGAGTGGGAGGCTAAGACGTCAGGTCTAAACTTTGTTGTAGAAAGGCGCTGGCAGTGAAGTCAGCTTCGTGTCCTCCGTCCGAATCCAAACTGGACAATGGATCAGGAAGGGGCGCAGAGTGGACCCGTCACCCGCGCGCTGCCTTGGGGGAGGTCTCGGGACCTCCTTTTCACTCGTAGCAGGGAGGGGAGGGGTATTACCGTATTTTCTCGGAAACAGAGCCTGGGCGGGGAAAGGAGCAGGCTGATATGAGCGTAGCTGACTGCACCCTGACATCGCGTGGTGGGCAGCGGCGGATTGCAGAGTGCAGACGCCAGCCAGTGGGAGCGCCCGCCAGCCACCCTCTGCCGCCCGGAATTTGGGGGAAATTCTTTTTGGGAAAAAAATTTGTTTTGGTGGTGGAGCTTTTCTGCGCCCCCTCCCAGAGTGGCGCCCGGGGCACGTGCCCCCCCTGCCCCCCCTATCGTTATGCCTCTGCTGAAGGAAGCCTGGATGGGTGCGTGTCTGGGGGAGTCAGTCATGTGATTTGCCTCTGGGGGAGCCCCTAAGGCAGGGGGCCCCCAGACAACTGTCTCCCCTTGCCCTATTATAGTTACGCTCCTGATACTCTTCAGGAGGGGTGCCTGTTGTACAGAAGTGTTGCTTGCTTGGGATGGAGTTGCCCTCCTGGTAGTTTGTTAACATGCTCGCTAAGAAAGCCACAGGGAAGGGGGGTTAGGCCCATTAGGCCTGCCCACCCCCACCTATTCCCATTTAACCCCCCACCCCCATGGTAAATTGGGAATGCCCTCTCTCTTGCGATTGCTCCCCTGCAACTGGTATTTAGAGGCATCTTGCCTCTGAGGATGGAGGTGGCCTATAGCCACCAGACTAGAAGCCATTGATAGACCTGTCCTCTATGAATTTGTCTGAGCCCCATTTAAAGTCATCCAAGCTAGTGGCCATCACCACATTCCATGGCAGGTTGTTCCATAGATTATGAACCGTGTGAGAAGTATTTCCTTTTGTTGGTGCTAAATTTCCAGGCCTTCAGTTTCATGGGATGACCCCTGGTTCAAGTGTTGTGAGAGAGGGAGAAAAAATTTATCTCTGTGCACTTGCTCCACTCCATGCATAATTTTATTCACCTCAGGGCTTGCCAGGGCTTTTGTGTTGCAGTGTCTGTGTCACAACATTCGGTTTTTGGCAAGGCACATGCCAGGCCTCCAAAATGTCAGAGCAGAAGTTCTTACTCGGTTTCAGGAAGAGCGTTTCCACCAGCTAGCTTCCTCTGCCAGACGGGACAACAACCTGATGCTGTGTTGGCTGTGGAACCTTGGCAGAGGCACAGAGGGCTCTTATTCTTATCCAGAGCCTCTTATTCTATGAAGTATAAGGCTTTTCAACTGTTCCATGCTCAGGTGGGTTTACCTGTTAGTTTGCCTGTTCCCCCTGAGCATTTGGTGCAGTATTTAGTCCATCTGCACTCCACAGACCTGGTGGCCAGCACCTTGTCAGGTCAACTTTCATCTTTGGCCTTTCACTTCAAGGCTCAGGATTTTGCAGATCCAGCTGAGAACTTTAGGGCATGTAGCATGATTGAAGGGTGGTCTCATGAGCACCCTCCACAGCCAGATTCCAGGATGCCGCTGCCTCTGCAGATGATTGAGTCTCTGGTGGACTGTTTTCCAAGGCTCTGCACATCCCCTTTTGAGGCAGCACTATTTTGTACACTTGCAGTGGCTGCATTTTGGAGGGCCTTTAGGGCCTCAAAACTGTTCCCCAGAGGGAAGGCTGTGCCCCATTCCAGATAAGTGCAGATAAGGGACCTTGCTTTGCACCCCGGGTTATGTAGCCATTTGTCTCAGTTTTTCAAAAATAGGGGCAGACTGTTATGGTATGATGGGTAGCTGGCTTGGCCCTTTGTCCTGTATCAGCTCTGGAATCCTATCTTGGGTTGGGAGGTCAAGCAAGGTGGTGTCTTTTTGTGCACCTTGATGGGTCAAGAGTTACCCAGTATCAGTTTTGGGCTGTGATCTGAAAAGGCAGCTCGGCTGGGTATGTCCGGCATGGAAATGCAACCTATTGGACTTTGGCAGTCCTCCACTTATTTAATGCTTCTCCTTTTCTTTTCAGGTTCTGTGTCGCTGATGTGTCGGACTAGGGTGCTGATCGTAGGCCATTCCATTGTGTTTTAGGCCCATAAGTGTGCAAGCAATTCCAGCAGGGGGCTCAGCTCAGCTTGGGCCATCTGGTGACGATCCATTGGGTCAGTATGAGAGGAATGAGTCTGCCTCAGCTTTGGCCAGTCCTACCTGAATTTTGGAGGCCAACCCACCCCCACATATTTCGCCATTGCATTTGGGTGAAAACAGTTTGGGAGATAAGTCAGAACTGGTCATTTTCCATCAGACGTTTCAAGAACTAGCCTTTATTAGGGACCTGCTTCTGACAGTCCTCCTTCTCTGGTCTGACCTCATGCAGTGCAAAGTTTGGAGGAATGCTTGGAATCCTGGCAAGGTGGATAGGGCTCGAGAAAAGATTAATAGAGATGTAGGGATGTTTGTTTCTGGTTTGAGTGAGGCATCTATACCACACCCTGATATTTTATTTCCCCACCCAGAATTGTTCAGGGATGATGGAGTTCATCTGCCTCTTCTGGGGTCTGATATATTTCTGGTTAATCTTGGAAGGGAATTGGTGGTCTCTTTGGAAGTTGGTGGTTGGTTGGAGGGCCAATCTAGACTAAACCTCTGCTGTGGCAGGTACAGTGTGAATTTGGGTTTCAGATTTTATTGGTGAGCACCGTAAGGTACGTGTGATGTTAAGAAGAGTCCTTGCCAGTCCCTAGATGTTGTATGGCTCAGGAAGCACAGATAAGTGTGTGGATCAAGGTGATCCAGTTGACATAGTATACCTGGACTTCCAAAAAGCTTTTGACAAAGTTCCTCATCAAAGACTCCTGAGGAAACTTAGCAGTCACAGGATAAGGAGACAAGTACATGTGTGGATTGCTAACTGGTTGAAAGACAGGAAACAGAGGGTAGGTATAAATGGAGAGTTTTCACAATGGAGGGAAGTAAGAAGTGGGGTCCCCCAGGGATCTGTTTTGGGACCACTGCTTTTTAATGTATTCATAGATGATCTAGAAGCAGGGGTAAGCAGCGAGGTGGCCAAATTTGCAGATGATACCAAACTCTTTTGGGTAGTGAAATCCAGTCAGTCAATCAGTCAGCTTTTATTTCGATCAATGACCAGAACAGAAAGAGAAAAGAAAAAAACATCATAAAATGGTGATATGCAACTTGCATGCAATATAACAAAACTTGGCCACAGAATTAGTACTCATAATGTCAGATTTACATGATAGTAAATCAAGATAAAAGTCATCCGAACGGCCAGGAAAAAACTTCAGCCAGGATGAAATAAAATTTAAACAAACATCCCTGTAGAGGTCACAATAGAGAATAAAATGCACAGTAGACTCAATAGCACCTGAGCCACAAGGGCAAAGGCGCGAAGAGTAAGGAGTCACCTTGAACCTTCCCCTAAGAACAGCTGTTGGAAGAGCATTAAGATGTGCGAGAGTCAAGGCATGCCTGAATTTAGGAAATGTTATATTACCTAGGTAATCAGCGGGCATGAGATTGAAAAGCTGGTTGCCTATATACAAACCTCTAGGTATTTTAGAGGCTTCAACCTGTAGGTCAGTATCGATTATTTGCTGTTTAATGACCTTCATAGCTGTGGTAAAGCCCATCCTAGCAAGTTCTTCAAGCGGGATCCCGTAAAGTTGAGATTTTATCTTAAGGGACCGTTTCCATTTCGAATTAAAGGAATCAATCATAGTGAGAGGGGCTAATCCCACTTGTAAGAACTTCAATTTTAACCAGAATAGGAAAATACATTTCCAATAAACCGATTCCAAAGTATAAAGGCCTCCATCCCTTCTAATAGCGGCATTTGCAACACTATTTGGGACCTGATAAATGGATCTGAGAAATTTCGTCTGTATTGCCTCCAAAGGTGAAAAATTGCAAAAAGGGCCCAATTGGGCACCATACATAAGCTGTGGGTGTACTTTAGCTGCAAAGAGTTTAATGGCAGCGGGAATATATGCAGCGCCCTTCGTAAAATAAAAAGATCTAATTGAGTTGGCCGATTGTTGGGCGTTCTGCACAACATAGTTCAGATGGGCCTGGCGACCTCCCGAAGCATGGAAAACTATACCAAAGGAATAGCATATACCAAATATATTCCTTTGGTATAGGAATATACCAAAGGACTAAAAGGAATCCAGGGGCAATCCGGAAAATTACAGGCCAGTTAGCTTAATGTCCATTCCAGGCAAATTGATGGAAAGCATCCTCAAGGATAAAATTGTAAGGCACATAGAAGAACAGGCCCTGCTGGGAGTGAACCAGCATGGCTTCCGCAAAGGTAAATCTTGCCTCACCAACTTTTTGGAGTTCTTTGAGAGTGTCAGCAAGTGTGTGGATCAAGGTGATCCAGTTGACATAGTATACCGGGACTTCCCAAAAGCTTTCGACAGAGTTCCTCATCAACGACTCCTGAGGAAACTTAGCAGTCATGGGATAAGGGGAGAAGTACATGTGTGGACTGCAAACTAGTTGAAAGGCAGGAAACAGAGGGTAGGTATAAATGGAGAGTTTTCACAATGGAGGGAAGTAAGAAGTGGGTTCCCACAGGGATCTGTTCTGGGCCAGTGCTTATTAATTTATTCATAAATGATCTAGAAGTAGAGGTAAGCAGCGAGGTGGCCAGTTTTGCAGATGATACCATATTATTTAGGGTAGTGAAATCCAAAACTGATTGTGAGGAGCTCCAAAAGGATCCCTCCAAACTGGGGGAGTGGGCAACAAAGTGGCAAATGCAGTTCAGTGTTGGCAAGTGTACGATGATGCACATTGGGATGAAAACCCCCAACTTCAAGTATACGCTGATGGGATCCGAGCTGTCGGTGACTGACCAGGAGAGGGATCTTGGGGTTGTGGTGGACGGCTCGTTGAAAGTGTTGACTCAATGTGCGGCAGCTGTGAAAAAGGCCAATTCCATGCTAGGGATCATTAGGAAGGGGACTGAAAATAAAACTCCTAATATTATAATGCCCTTATACAAAATTATGGTGCGGCCACACTTGGAGTACTGCGTATAATTCTGGTTACCCCATCTAAAAAAGGACATTGTAGAACTGGAAAAGGTGCAGAAGAAGGCCTAGAGCACCTTTCTTATGAGGCAAGGCTACAACACCTGGGGCTTTTTAGTTTAGCAAAAAGACGACCGCAGGGAGACATGATAGGGGTCTATAAAATCATGCATAGTGTGGAGAAAGTGGATAGAGAGAAATTCTTCTCCCTCTCACATAACACTAGAACCAGGGGTCATCCCATGAAATTGATTGCTGGGAAATCTAGGAACAACAAACAGAAGTACTTTTTCACACAACGCATAATCAACTTGTGGAATTCTCTGCCACAAGATGTGGTGACATCCAACAAACTGGATGGCTTTAAGAAGGGTTTGGGTAACTTCATGGAGGAGAGTTCTATCAACGGCTACTAGTTGGAGGGCTATAGAGCACCTCCAGCCTCAAAGGCAGGATGCAGGGCATGCCCTCAACTCCTGCCTGTGGCTTCCAGCGGCATCTGGTGGGCCACTGTGTGAAACAGGATGCTGGACTAGATGGGCCTTGGGCCTGATCCAGCAGGGCTGTTCTTATGTTCTTAAGAGGCTCTTCTAACCTGCTGAAACATCACCAGCTCAAAACGCTATATGGCTTTGGGCTGGTGATGCGGAGGTAATTATCTGACCTTAGACCATCTCAGAAGGACAGCATCAGCTCTAAGCAGGTTGCTGTCTGGAGCCAAGGTGTTTTTCTCCCTTTTGCGTTATAGGCCAGGACCACACTGTAGAGGGTGGAGAGCCAATCCCCTTTCGCATCTTATTTCAATCAATAAAATTGTGGCTCTTTATACCCAAATCTATGGTGCCTTGTGTCCTTATCGTCTGAGTACAATATACCTTTTTAATTCTAGAATTACTCACGAAGAAGCAGAAGATCCTAACAGAAAAATACATCAGCATTCCAATGTCCTAATAGAAAACTAGCTGTCATGCAGAGCCTTCCATTGTTGCTCATTTTGTTGTTATTTGGACTACTTGTTATTAGTACTACTGTTATTAGTACTATTCGATCTACCCCTTTTATGTTGATCTAAATCTAAATCTGATTCAGAAAACATCTTTGCAAGCATTGGGTTTCAGGTAGCGATGTTCCTGAACCAGTTCGGTGCCTCAGGATGGCAGTGCTAAACCAGTTTGGGTGGGTGCACCCAAGCTGGTCCAGTGGGGTGGGGATTGTTTCCTTTAAAAAGGTGGAACGCAGGTGCTTACCTGCTCCTCTGCTGCCCCGCTGCTCATCCTGGACCAGCACGGGCGTGCAAAAGACTGTGCGCATCTGCTTCTGTCACAGGCTTCTGGGGAAAAGGAAGCAGCCGTTCGTAGTCTTTTGCATGCCAGAACTCGTCCTGGATGAGTGGTAGGGTGGTGGAAGAGTAGGTAAGCACCTGTGTAGCTCGCTTTTAAAGGAAACAATTCCTGTCCTGCCCGCATCTGCTGAGCTGGCTTGTGCACATCCCTAGTGTCAGGTGAAGACATTAAAGGTAGAAGGTTATCACTTTCCAGCCCAGAGTGAATCAAAATGACTAAAAGAAAGAAGGAGTGATGTTATTCTTAATATCCATGGCAGCCTAGCTTGTCAGGCAGTATGAGAGGACATCCAAGGCACTAAATAATTGTTCCAGGGCTATCAATGCCCTTGGAGCTATCAATGCCCTTGGAGAGAAGTTTTGCCATGAAAGTGGTGGTGGCAAGATTCCATGAACTCAGAATGTGTAGTCCCCACAAAGAAATCCTGAGGCACAATGAGAACTTTCATGACATACTGTACATGCTATATATTAAAATGCATTTTTAAAAGAACCAAACCTTATTTTGAGATGCCAGTTAAAGTGCTTAGAGTTGAGATTAAGCTGGGTAGCAAGCATGAATAGCCCGCTTTGTTAAGCAGGGTTCACCTTAGTTTGAATCTTAATGGATGACTATGGGTGAGCTCTGTCTGCTATACAACATTCGTCTTAGGGGATCAGGCCATAGCTCAGTGTGGTAGGGCACATGCTTTGCATGCAGAAGGTCCCAGGTCCAGTTCCTGATATCTCCAGGTAGGACTGGAAAGACTCCTACATGAAGCCTTGGAGAGTTGCTGCCAATCAGTGTAGACAATACTGAGCTAGATGGACCAATGGTCTGACTCGGTATAAGGTAGCTCTCTATGTTCCTAGAGGTTTTACTTGCGCTCTAAAAGGTGTAGAAATGTGAATGTACACACCCCATTCTAATCTACAATCTGGCAACTGAAACTTAAAAACATCTGAACACTCTTATCGCTTTAGGGTACCTGTATTAACACACAGTATTTCTGTAGTTCATTTGTTCCATGGAACCCTATTTACAGGATACGTACAATTGTAGCATGCCTGATTTGTTTCACATGACATTAATCTTCACTGCCGTCACAGAATATAGTGTTTTGATGCTCTTGCTTCCTAGCATTTTTGCATAAATGGACTTTGCATTTGGCCCTGAGGCAGTTGGTTGATCAGTGACACCAGAAGTCTTGGTGCATGTTGTCCAGGTTTCATCTCTGTGAATGCATCAATTTCACAAAAGTACAGACACTGAAATAAAGGTCCCACTACAAGGACAAAAAGGAAATTTACTACAAATGAAAATGGGCTACTAATTCTTTGTTCACCCTCATAAAACTGCTGCAGTACAGTAAGGAATAGAAATTAAAGAAACATTTGGAAGGTCAGCAGCAGAATATTATATATATAACCAAGTCTAAGGATATAGAAAATGAACCAAAGTATCTAGGAATGTAAAAAAGGGCTCTCTCTTCTTTTGACATGGCTATTTATCTGCAAACATAATATTTTGCCTTAATGAGGCAGAACAGTAACTTTAAGATCTTATGGTTTGCAGATTGCTACTCAGCTAAGAAGCTTACTGGGTGACTTTGGGCTACTTGCTGTCTCTGGACCTAACCTACTTTTCAGGATTGTTGTGAGTTAAAAATAAGGGGAGGACATTGTATGATCCTCTGAGTTCCTTGAAGAAGGGGCAGGATAAAAATGTGTTAAATAATAATAAGACAAAGAGAAAAACATAGTAGAGGCAAAACATATTTTCTGAACACACTAATGCAATAAACTTGCAAAAAAGTCATTTTGGTGTCATTTATTTGAAAGATCTTCTGCCTCAAAGCTCCAACCCTGTAACCACCTCAGCCATTTTTCTCCAGCATTTGTAATCTCAATGGCATCCTCAAAATGATAAAATGGTAGGTTGTGTGTGTGTGTGTGGGGGGGGGGGAGGTCAGTAGTGGGAATGTGCAAACTGGTTCAAGTTCAAGGCTCGCCCTCAAGCTAAAGGATCACCCTTGAGCCAAACAGGACCCAGCTTGGTTCATCTTTGAACCGAACATACCGGGCTGGCTCAGGGGTTCTAACTGTAAGTAAGTAAGTAAATAAATAAATGTTTTAAAATAACTCACAGCTGGGTCTGGGTCATAAAGCTGGGGGTTGCTGTCACAAACATGGGGAGGGGTCTCAGAAGGTATCCCCTTCCCCTGCTGGCCTCCCCCGATCCATTTATAGGCCTCTCCCTGCTCACAGCAGCCATTTTGAAGGCTGCTGCACATGCACACTGGCCATTTGCATACCCAGGACCCAGTGGTGAGTTGTTGTTGTTGTTTTTTAAATTAGAACCCCAAACTGGCTCAAACTCAAGCTGAATTGGGGTTCTAGTTCGGGGTGCCAAAACCAAACATGCCCGGTCCAGTTTGAGTCCATTCCGGACTTGAACTGAATCAGGCAAACCGGTTTTGTGCACACCCCTAGTCAGTAGAAGCATATCACTGCACGTATATGTTTAACACTTCTAAGTACAGGGAAAAAAATTCATTCAGTGTTTCCTACATATTGCTTAGCTACCCATCCTGAATTTCTGCATGTGGGGACACATTTGTAAAACAAATTTTTAAAAAGTCTATTGCATTTTTAAAAACTTAAAACAAAATATATGAGAATGTGGTGAAAGCGAAGAGAGAGAAAGTGATGGCATAGAAAAGACCAGACGTGGCAGTGAAGGGAAGGTAGACAGTGGCTATCTGGTCTTCAGGTACTTGAGGATGGTTAGCTGTTCGCTAGATTTTTTATTATACTTTCCTTCACAGAATCTCTAGAGACAGCACAAATATAAATAATTATAATTCAGGGTTATGCTGGAGCAGCAGTTGGTTGTGCAAGCTGAACCTGAAGGAAGCCTAGGTGTTGGTTACTCCAGTGCCGAACCTTGAGGAGAAAGTCCTTTGGCAGTACTAATTAGCCCTATTCAGACATTATGTTGTACATGCATACAAGCGTCTGTACACATGTACATGTTTTTGTGTGAATGGCTATACATGCATTCATTTTAAAAGTGAATCTGGGTATAAGCCCCCTCAAATGCAAGGTGCAGATAGGTAATATACTACTGCACATGCATTGAACATGTGTGAATAACATATGTGTACATAAGGCCTATAATACATACATATTACAGATAATATGTGAATAGGGTTATGGTTATCTGAGCCCAAATATGAGTTTAACTTGGGCCTGTTAAGCCCATTTGATGTCAGGAGGTAGGGTTGTAGTTGACCTTTCTCTCTCAGATTATAGTTTTCTATGTGGAAGGAAAGACTTCTTATATAAAGGAGCATTCTGACATGTGCATCTTCTCCTGCAGTCTGAAGCGGTACAGGCCAGACACAGTGAGGCCACCTCAGTGAGAACTAGGCCAAAGTCATGAACTAAGGTTAAATAGTGAAACTTAAACCTAAGGCAAGATAAAGGGTTTGGATCTACATTTTGACAGTGTCTCTGCAGAGTCATTCTACAGAGTATGTATGTCAAAAATACCTCCACATGCAAGATCTTACTGCTAAATAAATTAGCAATTTATTCTCCTTATTCCACTTGGCTTCTGCCGCATTGCCATTGGTTTTGCTCTTTGACTTTGCCCCTTATCTTTCCTCCTTTGTGACACTTCTCAACACAGGGCTAATTTAGAGGAAATACAAGATAATTGACAATTTGGACACCCTGAGGAATGAGATAATGGCCTTGGCCTTCATGGGAGGCTTGAGTGGGATAGGCTGCAAGTGCATAATGATATGAGCCATCGGGGCTGCTGTATCTATTTCTTCCAGTCTTCGGAGTTTTTTGTCTTACAGTTGAAGCTTTTACTTTCAGAGTGCTGAAGAAGACTGTTAATAATAGGGGCAACTCTGTTGTGTAGTCAGGAGTTTAATTGATTCATCATCTTCCTTCTTTCTATCTGAACCTGTTGTATTTGTACAAGTAGAGAGAAGGCTCAACATTTCCTGCAAGAGCGTCTTGTACAGCTCTTTTGAAAGTGGACAAGAAGGTCCCATTAGTGGCTCATCTATTGTGTGAGGATGACTGCTAGAGTTCCGTTTCTCAGATGCTAATAGCTAGCATTTTATTCCTAATGAAAATGGTACAATGAACACAGTCTTAGCACCTGCATATGTTATAATCAAGATACAACTCCATATAACAATGCTCACATATCCCGAGAGAGGGGAGGGAGGATCTGCATTGCACTGCATATGGATTAGGCACCTCAGTCCACATGATATGGTGCAAATGGGGACCACATCAAATGCCCCAGGGCTGAAAGTGTCTTGTAATGTAGATGCACACACACACACACACACATCCACTTTCTGCATGCAGTTCCCAATCCAGCAAGGAATATTCAGGGACGTTTCCCTTGTTGGACTGGGGCAAATGCTACATTTCTTTTCTTCAGCTTCCTTGGATTGGAATCCTATACACACTTTTTTGGGAGCAATTCTCTTTGAATTCAGTGGAATTTACTTTCAAATAAACATGCATGGGATCAGGGTGTAAATTTATTTAGGCAGGTTAATCAACAGTTTATGTTTAGGCAGAAGGTGTGAAATGCTTTTAAAGGCACTTAAATCCAAGTGTGCTAACATTGCCAAAGAGCTGAGGAGAAACATAAAACAAAGCGGGTGGGGGTTAAAAAGAATTCTGGGTCTGTTGGCAGGAAGTAAAATATATATATATATATCAAAGGGAAGAATAGCCCTTTCAACATGTGACTGAGATGGTTACAATGTAAGTGGAGCTGACTCCAGACTGACTACATGTTACTTTTTCCTCATTCTGTCATTCACACAATCAAAAACTGTGTTCTACCTGGGTTTGGGAGCTGTGTGTGCTCCCAATTTGGGGTTGTGTGGAAGCAAGGTAAGAGGAAAACCTGGGTAGCTTTTCCTCCTACTTTGCTTCCACACAATTACTTCTACCCAGATTACCCTTTACCTTGCTTCCACACAACCAAAAATTGGGAGCATACAGGGACATCCTTAGGGCAGGGCAACTGGGATGATTGTCCCAAGCCCCATGCTGGCACAGGCCCCACTCTGGGCCTGCCCTCATCTTTCCCCCAGTGCCAGCCACTTATCTTCCTCCGTGTCCCAGCCAGAGCTGATCTTTTGTGACTGTGTGCAGCTTGAAAGGCTCCCAGGCAAACTACTAGAGCTCCCTCTCTCCTACCTCTCAGCTGTTTGGTGGGTGGGTGGGGCTTCCAGAGATGACTCCATGCAGGCCTCACTGAAGCCTGAAGCTGAGGAAGCAAGGATGCAGGCAAGGCAGGCAGGCAGAGTGTCCAGTGCTGGCTGCCTTTGCCCACCACAGCTCTCTGCAGACCGTTTGCCCAGCCCAGCCCAGCTTTTGCCTGCTTAGTAATGGAGATATGATGTGATTTCCTTTTTGTGGTTATCCTCCCCTTGAACATTTAGGAATTGGCTTGCCATAGGGCTTTGGTATTGAGCAGGGATGTAGGGCAGGGTGGGAGGAATATGTGTTTTTAAATTGAAGTGGATTGGACAAATTGTTGGTTTTTTAATTTTTTTTTAATTTAAAAAACTCATCCAAAAAGGCCAAGAAGTGGCTTGTTTCATAGCAGAAAATTACAAAAACTTCTGAAACAAACACTATATGGCAGCTTCCTATGTTCCTATGTAAACCCGGGCAGAACACAGTTTTTGATTGTCTGAATGACCTTGGTCATTACTATATGTTGACTCTCCTTAGCCTATTGTAGCCACTAGCATTATTTACCATACGAATCCTTACCACATTAATGAGCAGCATTTCCTCAGCAGTGTTAAATATCCCAGGAAATAATTGCCCATAGCAGTGAAACTCTCCAAATGATGTAGAATAGGGATCTTGAACCTTTTTTTTTTTTTTTGAACAAGTGTATCCCTTCTGTCACAAACCTTAAGCTCAGGTGCCTGATAGATATTGTGTGTACACACACACACTCATGTTTAAATGCTACAGTTACAAGACAGGTTCCTCTAGCCACTGGTTTACATTCAGTTACTCATGAGTACTTCTATTGAAATACATTTTTAAAAATTACTCCCATTTAAAGCAGACATGTCTCATCTGGGTAGCTCTAGAGTCTTATAAAGACTGCTGAAGACATGCCGGCTGCATAGAGGAGGTGAAGAAGGCTTGAGGGTTTGGCTCTCTTTTCCTCCCTCCCTCTCTTCCTCTCTCCCTCCCCCCCTTCACCACCCGGACTTTACATCTGGCCCCTCTGGGTTTGTGTTTCTATCTATCTTACCCTGACGAGGAGCTGCCTACCAGCCGCTGTCTTCAGAAAGCCTGACAACTAACACCTGTGTCAGCCGGCAGCCCTTTGTGGCAGAGGGGGCTGCTGGGTAGCTCTAGAGTCTTATAAAGACTGCTGAAGACATGCCGGCGGCGTGGCCGGCGGCGTGGCCGGCGGCCTGCCTGTAGGCAGCCGCAGAAGCCGGCCGCCAAAGGGGGCCGGCCTTTGGGGGTGGGACTGAGGGCTGGGGGGTGGGGGTTGTTTGTGGGTGGATTTCTCTTTCTTTTGGGGGGGGGTATGAATGCTGCTTTTATTATTGTCCTGAGTTGTGCCAGGCCTAGTTGACGGGATGTGTTTGGGTTCTCCTGAGGGGGCGGATGCGGGGGCTGCGCCTGACAGCCTGGGGGCGGCTATTGCTGTAGTGGTGGGGAATAGAAGAATTGGCGCTGGCAGAACAGCTGGCCGTTACAGGGGAAGAGAAATTGGTAATTTAGTGACTATCTCTACTTCCAACTGTTCTGACAACTCTCAGGCCTTGGGGAACAGCACCAATTACCCACAGAACCTGACCTTGCTCCTTTGTAATGCCAGGTCAGTTCAAAATAAGACCGAAATTGTTCATGATCTAATCATGGATGAGGGAGCTGATCTGGTGTGTATAACTGAGACCTGGTTGGGGGAAGCGAGTGGCCCAGTGTGGGCTCAGCTTCTCCCTCCAGGTTACTCTGTTGTGGAGCAGGTTAGAGGAAGTGGGCGGGGGGGTGGAGTGGCTGTGGTCCATAAAAATACTATCTCCCTTACCAGGGCCCCTGTGAGACAGTTGACCTATATTGAGTGTGTATTTTTGAGGCTGGGAACTAGGGATAGATTGGGGATTCTGTTGGTGTACCGTTCACCCCGCTGCCCAACTGACTCCCTAACTGAGCTGTCGGAGCTGGTCGCGGAGTTGGTGATGGAGTCTCCCAGGCTTTTGGTGCTGGGGGACTTCAATATCCACTTTGGGGCTGGCTTGTCTGGTGCTGCTCAGGAGTTCATAGCGGCCATGACAACTATGGGCCTATCCCAATTAATCTTTGAACCAACTCATGTTGCCGGCCACACACTGGATTTGGTCTTCTGTTCGGATCAGGGGGGTGTTCCGTGGGTGGGGAATCCGTTGGTTACCCCATTGTCATGGACGGATCACCACCTGGTTAAGGTTGGTATCGCGGACGCAACCCACCCCTGCAGGGGTGACGGACCTATTAGGATGGTCCGTCCAAAAAGGCTGCTGGACCCAGCAGGTTTCCAAAAGGCCTTGGAGGGTTTCGATGTTGGTGCGGCCGGTGATTCTATCGAGGCCATGGTGGGAACATGGAACAGAGAACTCACCAGGGCAGTAGATATTATTGCTCCTAAGCGTCCCTCCAGGCCTGCTTCTAAGATGGCCCCCTGGTATACAGAAGAGTTGCGGGGGATGAAGCGGCTTGGTAGGCGACTGGAACGCAGGTGGAGGAGAACTCGGCTCGAATCTGACAGGATGCAGCATAGAACCCATTTGAAGACCTATGCAATGGCGGTGCGTGTGGCAAAAAAACAATTTTGGTCGGCGCGAATTGCGTCTGCGGGCTCACGTACGGCAGAATTATCCCGGGTGGTGAGGAGTATAATTTCTGCTCCTTCTGCCTCAAATCAGTTCCCGGAGACACTCTGCTGTGACGCCTTTAGTGGGTTCTTTGCAAATAAAATATCCTGTATTCGGGCCGACTTGGACTCCACTATTTCTGCAGGGTCCGGGAGGGAGGTATCTAGCAATCCCTCTTGCAGTGTTAGGATGGATCAGTTTCAATCTGTGACTCTTGATGACGTGGACAGACTGCTTGGAGCGGTGCGGCCTACCACTTGTTCTCTGGATCCTTGCCCGACCTGGCTGCTTCGATCTAGCGGAGAGATTGTTGGAGATGGCCTGGTTAATATCATAAATGCATCTCTGGGGGAGGGGAGGGTGCCTTCTTGTTTGAAGGAGGCAATAGTTAGACCTCTTCTTAAGAAGCCTACCCTGGATCCCTCAGTGATGGATAGTTATAGGCCAATCTCCAATCTCCCCTGGCTGGGCAAGGTAATCGAGAGGGTGGTGGCTAACCAGCTCCAGGCGGTTTTGGAGGAATCTGATTATCTGGACCCATTTCAAACTGGCTTTAGAACGGGCTATGGGGTTGAGTCAGCCTTGGTCGGCCTGATGGATGACCTTTACCGGGGAATCGACAGAGGGAGTGTGACTCTGTTGGTCCTCCTGGATCTTTCGGCGGCGTTCGATACCATCGACCATGGTATCCTTCTGGGTCGCCTGGAGGGGTTGGGAATAGGGGGCACCGCTTTGCGGTGGTTCCGTTCCTATCTCTCGGGCAGATCCCAGATGGTGGAGCTTGGTGACAGTCGCTCCTCAAAGCAGGAGCTGTTATATGGAGTCCCTCAGGGCTCCATTCTGTCACCAATGCTTTTTAATATCTACATGAAACCGCTGGGTGAAGTCATCAGGGGATTTGGTGCTGGGTGTTATCAGTATGCTGATGACACCCAAATCTACTTCTCCTTTTCATCTTCAGGAAATGGCACTCAGTCTTTAAATGCCTGCCTACAGGCAGTAATGGGCTGGATGAGGGAGAACAAATTGAAGCTGAATCCAAGCAAGACGGAGGTGCTCATTGTGGGGGCTCAGAATCTGAGGAGTGAGTTAGATCTCCCTGTGCTGGATGGGGTTACACTCCCCCGAAGGGAGCAGGTGCGCAGCTTGGGAGTACTCCTGGACCCAGGCCTCACCCTGGTCTCTCAGGTGGAGGCCGTGGCCAGGGGTGCTTTCTATCAGCTTCGGCTGATTCGACAGCTGCGTCCATTCCTTGAGGAGGATGACCTCAAAACAGTGGTGCACCAGCTGGTAACCTCCCGGCTTGACTATTGCAATGCGCTCTACGTGGGGCTGCCTTTGTACGTTGTTCGGAAACTTCAGTTAGTTCAGAATGCGGCAGCCAGATTGGTCTCTGGGGTAACCCGGAGAGACCATATTACACCTATTTTGAAACAATTACACTGGCTGCCGATATGTTTCCGGGCAAGGTACAAAGTGCTGGTGATTACCTTTAAGGCTCTGAACGGCTTAGGTCCAAGTTACCTTGGAGAGCGCCTTCTTCTGCACGATTCCCACCGCACATTAAGGTCATCTGGGGAGGTTCGTCTCCAGTTGCCACCGGCTCGTCTGGTGGCGACTCGGAGGCGGGCCTTCTCTGTGGCTGCTCCGGAGCTGTGGAATGCGCTCCCTGCGGAAATCCGTAATTCGAGTTCTCTGTTGGCCTTCAGGAGGGCCCTTAAAACATATTTGTTTGGCCTGGCCTTTCAGGGCTTTTAAAATGTATATATGTGTGTATGTGTATATGTGTATATATATATATATGTATATGTGTGTGTGTATATATATATATATGTATATATATGTGTATGTGTGTTTGTGTGTATGTATGTATATGTATGTATATATATATATTTTAATCTTTTAATTTTTTAATTTTTAACTTGATTTAGTGTTTTTAATGACTTAATAACCCCCCCCCCCCGCCTTGTGCAGATGGGAGGGAGTTTGTCACAGCCTGTCCTGCGCGAAGCCCAGGAAGGGTTCCGTTTGACCTCTTTGGTCAAGGGCCGGGCTTCGGCCAGGATTGACCGATCCCGGCCCCATCCTCCATTTTCCATTCTCTCTTCAGTTGGGGTCGGGCAACCACAGGAGAAGCGGCTTTCCCCTCCCTCCCTCCCCGGTGCAGAGCGGGTCTAGCGACTGGCCGCCTGACGGGGCCGAGTAGGAATTTTTTGCTCCCAACGCATTGGCCACTGTTGGGGGTTTTTTCGCCTACTCCGTTCTGTGTCCTGGGTGCGTATTTAGAGTTAGGTCAACCACAATGGCAGGAACAGTGCGGGCGGGGTGGCAATTTGAGGGTTAGAACATCGGTGAGCACCCTTGGATATGTAAAAGGGGTGTTTGGTTAATCGCTCCTTTGTAGCCTGTGCGGCACGGGGAGAATGATTGCCATGAACCCTGCTTCAGGACTTCTCTAACCTTTGGGCTGTGCGGTCCGGGGTGGACGAATGCCTAGAAGTATCCAGACCCTCTCTTACAGAAGGGGGGGTTGGCTTTGAAGGAATTGGGTGGGATGTACCTGCCCATTCCCGAGCCAGGGTGTCTCCCCCCCAGTAGGGTGCTGGATAGGATTTCAGAGTTCTGACCTGCTTCTATTGGCCCGCACTGTTCTTTAAGGGTGATTAATCACCTGGTGTTCCAGTCTGCCATGCTGTGTGTAATAGTTAACAAAGTTGTGGCCCTTTTCCTCTATACTGAGTCTATGTTTTCTTGAGCTGGGGTCTGGGGATAATGTTTTATTTTTGTTTAAAATGTTTTAAATTGTTAGCTGTTTTATTGTTTTAATTTGTTTTAGCTTTTTACTGTTTTATAAGTTGTTTTAATTGTGAACCGCCCTGAGCCATTTCGGAAGGGCGGTATATAAATCAAATAAATAAATAAATAATAATAAATAAATTAATTAATTTCAGTAAGACTGCTTATGAGCAGTGTGGGTGGGGCGTGGGGAGGCAGGAGGGCTCTGGGAGCCCTTCAAGTACCTCTAGGGGTACTAGTACCCCCCATTGGGAATCCCTTACCTACAGGAACTCTGTGGCAAGTCACACTAGATCTTTCAGCAGATAATCTCCTTCCATGTGGTGAGTTTCCATCTTCATACTGTAACAGCTACAGCAATCCACACATGAAGTATTGTCATCAAGGGTCAATATAGACCTGTAAACAAAGATATATATATTTATTGGCTGATGTTCACCATGGCGAAATGTAGGTGGTATAGATCCCACCCGTGTGTGCTGCTGTGTGGCTCTAAATCTCCCACTGATGCTGCTGTGCAAGAGGGCAATATGCTGCTTCCATGAAGAAACATGTAGCAATGCACAGTGGTTAGGCCCCTGCTAATTGAGCAAAGAGGCACCTTTTAAAGTGGTGATTCTCTTAGATTTAGCAGGGGGAGAGCAACTGGCCCTATCCAACCCCAGCACAGCATCCCTCCCGTGACTGTTGCTGGTGTCTGCCTTATGTTTCTTTTTAGATTGTGAGCCCTTTAGGGACAGGGGGCCATCTTATTTATTATTTATCTTTCTATATAAACCACTCTGAGGATTTTGTTGAAGAGCGGTATCAATCAATCAGTCAATCAATCAACCTTTATTACGGTCAGAGACCAGCATAAAATTATATGAATTAGTACATATTAATACTAAAAGTGAATACAAGTTAAAAATTATATGTTATATGATGATGATGATATGATGATACATATCATGAAAGGCTAAAATTAAGGATGATTGCAATTTAAAAAGAGACAAGTTAAAATAGACATGTAAATACCTATTAGTACTAAAAGTGAATACAAGTTAAAAGTTATGATGATGATATGATGATACATATCATGAAAAGGCTAAGGATGAGATAAAAATGATTACATATGTACACGTTAATACTAAAAAATGAAAACTACTGAAAATAAAAGAGATAAAATAATACTAGTTCTATTATAAAAATGCACAGAAAAGATAGAAAGAGGAGTATAAAATGGTAAAAACCCAGATTAGCATTATAAAAAGCAATAGAAAGCAATAAAATGCAATTAAAAACAGTTGGAAGGGAGGCATGGGCAAGTGCGATGTCAGTCCAGAGTAATCAAGAATCAGATTAAGGCTAAAGGGGCTTACAGCCTATCATCCTCCGACAGATGCCAATCGCAGCCACACAGTACCTGGCAATGCTATACGCAATAGCAGGCTTAGTGTCAGAGAGTAACAAAAAGCTGTAGAATTGTCTCGGACGTCCCTGGAACTTGCTTAACAAGTTGGGGGAATGAGAGAGGCACAAATGTCTCTATAGAACGGGCAGTATAGGAGGACATGCTCAGTAGTTTCAATCTGTCCTGAGCCACAGGGGCATAGTCGCTCTGCAAATGGGATCCTTCTGTAACGGCCCTCTAGCACTGCTGAGGGGAGACCATGGCAGCGGGACAAGGTGAACGCCCTTCTGTGGTTTGGGACCTCCAATTGAGTAAGATGTGGTGCAAGAGAGGCAATATATCTAAGCCAACTGCCAACTGCGTCCCTTTCTCAAGAAGGCATTGCTGGATTCCTGCAATGCGCTTTATATGCAGACTGCAACAGCTAGGATTCTATCTGGAACTCCTTGTTCAGAACCTATTACACCTATTTTGAAAGAGCTGCAGTGGCTGCCAATTCATTTCCACTTTCAATTCAAGGTGCTGGCAGTGGCTATTACCTTTAAAGCCCTTAATAGTTTGGACCCTGGTTTTCTGAAGGACCGCCTGCTCCCAAGGGTTTCTGCCAGCCCAACAAGGTCTTCAGAGGGGGCTTTGCTCTGTGTACTGACTTTGCTGGAGGCACGACTGTCATGCACATGGGACAGGGCTTTCTCAGTTGTTGCCCCCAGGCTCTGGAATGGGGTGTGCACGGAACTGGCATGACCCAGGCCACACAGAGGCCTACTGCGCAGGTGTGGCAGCCTCCAAAATGGCCACTGCGCCAAGGGGAAAGGGGTCAGACCAAACAGGGGTCATTTGGTTCAACCCCAAACAGATGAACTAAACCAGTTCATTGCTGAACACATTCAATGTCAAACCTGTTCACACATCCCTACTCTGGAACGGTCTCCTAGTGGGTGTCTGTTCCTTGGCATCTGTGGCTGCTTTTAAAAAACAACTGAAAATGATTTTATTTGTTCAGGCTTTTACCCCTTAGGGGTTGCCAGCCTCTCCATTCTGGATGTTTTATTTATTTATTTATTTATTTTTAACACATTTGGTATACCTCCCAAAATGCAAGTCTCTGGGTGGTTTACAGCAAAACAATAAAAACAACCAAAAAAAGTTTCAAGCATTACAACAATTTAAAATTTAAAATGTTAAAACTATTAAACGTTAAAACGATCTGCTCTGTTTTTATCACTATTGCTTTTTTGGGTGTTTTTATGTTTTAATGACCTTAATTGATTTTAATATTTTAATGAGATTTTATTGAATTTTGTTGTATTAATTTTTGTAAGCCACCTTGGGATGGGTTTTATGAAAGACAGTATATATATATATCAAACAATAAATATAAACAGATAGAAATTGAAATTTGAAGAATGCTTCAGGGTTTTTTCCAAAGAGAAATTTCAGATAATTTTTTCAGGTGGTTTTCCCAAAGCACTAGAAAACTGATTTTTAAAAATCCCAGATCTTTCTGGTGCCCTCCAGAACACAGTGCCCTTAAGCCTGGGCCTATGGGGCCTATTGGGAAATCCATCTAAAGTTTGTAACAGAAGGTGAAAATTCACCATGTGGATGTGGTTGGTATGTGGGTTCAGTAATGGCTAGATCAGTTTTTAAATATTGTTTAAAATGAACTTTATTTGTTAGCTACCCCATCACAAATTGTTCTCTAGAAACTAATGTGTGATCAGGGGTTTCAGGGGTGTCCCTTAACAGGTACCACCTTTGCAAAGTGAAACCCAACAGAATTTGGGGTGGTACAGAATAACAACTAGAATCAGTGTGAATTTGGACACATTGGCAGAGAGCTGAAACTTTTGTTAGCAGGAATTGATAATAACTGAAGCATCCTTGGGGTGCAGTTGCTGTCTTTGGGAATCTGATGGAAGATCAGTAGTTATGCTTCCTGCTGTGGAAGTCGTTTTGCTCCACTATGCTCTGATTGTAGATTTGTAAACAAACAGATATTAGAAAAAGACCCCATAAGCCTCTAGTGCACTCTCTTTTTCTCTCTCTCTCATACAAAGGAAACAAAAGCATATAGCACCATTCCCTGAACTTTTCACCGCTCACAGCTTAACAATATGTATTGCTGGACAGAAGATATTACTCTGGAGAATATTACAGAACCTGTGGGACTGATTAGGTGTGTGATTAGTTGGAACTGGTTGTGCCACAGTCTTATTAGCTGCTAAAGACTTCACATCCCTTGTTGAGACAGAGAATTCTTTCACTACACTGTGGTGTTTTGGCTAACATAAAAAGAGCAGATACTTGTTATTTAAAAGCATATTCCAAAAATATCCCACAGACAGATATTTCATGACAGGAAAATCATACTTCTAGAGTTATTATATTCATATATAACACAATTCTGTTTCATACATAATTATACATTTTGTTCCCTACTTTAAGCCTTAAAAAGGAGATTTATCAATATAAATATTTTAAATAGATCATGTTCAAGACCAGAGGCGTATCTAGGGAAAATAGCGCCTAGGGCAAACATTGAAATTGCGCCCCCTGGCCAAGCATCTGACACCCATCTTTCAGATAACTTTACCATAATATCAGCTCAAAAATACAAGTCAAGCTCGTTAATCTTTTAATATTTCAAAAACTATTTAGCAGTGGACTTAGCCAGACCAAAAAAAGCTGGAAAACTACAAATTTCAGTATGTGGGGGCTCATGAAATGCCCAAATACTATGTGGAGATGTACTTGGAAAACTAAACAGAAGTGCCTGTCTAATTCTCTACTATGCATTGTAGCATCACCATTACATAAGTTTTAAAAATCAGTGGAGAATTTGACTTTTCCCAGATACTCTGTAAATAATTAAAGGATATGCAGAGTAAACTGTGTCACTGCTTGGAATATATTCTAGTCTTTCAGAAAGACAGTTAAAATGAGAGAAAGAGAGCAAGAAACTCCCAGTGGGCCTTAATATTAAGGGTTTCACACTGATTCAAAGACAAACTCACCATTAATAGCCATATTAGCAAGACATCACATTTAACTCACTTATCACAAGAAGCAAAGTAAGAGCAAATGAATACAATCCTAGCTCTTAAGCGTCAGCTCAGTATTCACAAGCCCTGATTCTCTGTACATAGTGCCAATCTGAATATGTGTACAGTGTCATATTATATTCTTCTTCTTCTTATTTTTACCTGTAGCCCCTTTGGGGGGCTTCCTAAAGGCTGGGGGGTTTGCAAAGATTCCCCCTCACCCCGCTGGCTTCTAGGGCCTCGCAGGGACCATTTGAGCATGTGCAGTGGCCGTTTTTTAAAATAATCTTTTTTTTTAAAAGGCCACTGAAAACAAAATGGCCACCGCGCATGCTCAAATGGCCTCTGCAAAGCCTGGCATGACCTAGAGCCTCACAGAGGCCATTTGAGCATACACGGTGGCCAGTTTGTTTTTGGCAGCCATTTTTTCAAAAAAAAATTGATTTTACAAAATGGCGCCCCCCCTTTCAAGTGGCGCCCGGGGCACGTGCCCTGCCTGCCCTACCCCTAGATACGTCCCTGTTCAAGACACAGGTCCATGTGAAATCATAGTTACAGTCCACTGCTATGTAGGTTTACTAAGAAGCATGTCCAGTGAGAACCTAGCAAGTACTTAAGATTCCAGCAATAGGAACAGCATTCAGTTACAGATGAGTATTTCTCGGAAGCATCTGCTATTACCTTAGCATCCAAATAGAAAGGGATGGGACATTCCTTCTCAACCAGAAGCAGAAGATGAAGAAACTTCTAGAATGACTGGGACTGACAGATGCCAATGAAGTCAGTATACCAATGGATGCAAATTTCCGGAAGCAAGATGGAAACAGCGAGCCTTTACCAGCCAACAATCAATACAGAAAGGCAATTGGAAAGCTTCTGTATATAGTCACAGTAACAAGGCTAGATATGAAAATGCCATTTTTTCATAGGGAGAGTTCGTCTACTAATTGGGATCAGTGGGTAGACCAGTCCTCCAAGGTGGAGTGATGAGCTAAGTCCAGAGCAGAGGGCTGGTCTATCCTCTGACCCCAATTGGTAGACCAGCTTTCCCTGGAAAAACAGTGTCATTTTGAGGCCTGTTCTTCTGGGGAGAGCTGGTCTACCAATTGGGGTCAACAGATAGAGCAGCCCTCCACTCCAGACTTGGCACATCTGCCTGCCTCAGAGGACAGGTCTACTCAGTAGACCAGTCCTCAGAGGTGAGCTGATGCACCAAGTGTGTTTTTGAAGATTCAATTTGATGATTCTGCAATTTAATTCAAGCTCGAATCAAATTGCAGAATCCGATTAGTGCACACACTATTGATTAGAATTACAATGATCTTTTTCAACAGATCCCCATGCTATACTGAGTATTCAGCTCATCATTTGGCTACAAGCTACCTGTAGCCAAAAATTGGTGGGACCATGAAATTGAAAAAGTTGTAGAAAATGAAGATGTAAAAATATTATGGGACTTCCGACTACAAACAGACAAACATCTGCCGCACAATACACCAGATATAACTGTAGCCGAGAAGAAAGAAAAACAAGTTAAAATAATCGACATAGCAATACCAGGGGATAGCAGAATAGAAGAAAAAGAAATAGAAAAAAATCACCAAATACAAAGATCTACAAATTGAAATTGAAAGGCTGTGGCAGAAAAAGACCAAAGTAGTCCTAGTGGTAATTGGCACCCTAGGTTCAATTCCAAAACAACTTGAAGAGCACCTCAACACCATGGGGCCACAGAAATCACCATCAGCCAATTACAAAAAACAACTTTACTGGAACCGCCTATATTCTGCGACGATATCTCTAACAACAGCAACTACATTGACAATAAAATTCAGCCATCCCAGGTCCTTGGGAAGGACTCGATGTCTGGATAAAACAAACCAGTCAATAACACTTGTCTGTTTAAACAACAATAAGAACAACAACAATAAATAATAATAAAGCCAACTATTTGTTAGCCATCCCATAACAAATTATTCTCTGAGCGGCTCACAACACAGAATTATAACATTGAGTAAAAACACATAAAACACATGAAATCACACACACACCCCAAAAATACACAGTACAAAACAATTCAACTTTTTAAAGGTCAGTTTTAAAAATCAAATTTTAAAGGCCTGAGTGAACAGAAAGGTCTTAACCTGGTGTCTAAAGAACAAAGTGATGATGACAGTTGAACCTCACTGGGGAGGCTGTTCCATAAATTGGATGCAACCACCAAAAAGGCCCACTCCCCTCAGGGCACATGGAGCAGAGCCTCCAAAGAAGATCTTAAGGTCCAAGTGGACAAGGTGGGACAAGGTGCTCTATCAGGTAACCTGGTCCCTAGCCATTTAGGGCTTTAAAGGTTAAAACCAGAACTTTGAATTTGGCCTGGAAACAGACTGGGAGCCAGTGCCACTGACAAAGCACTGGTGTGATGTGATCAAAACGCCCAGTCCCAGCTAATAATCTTAGAGTCCTATTTTATATTGACTGCAGTTTCCAGACCATTTTCAAAGGCAGCCCCACGTACAATTCATTGCAGTAACTGAAGTGATTAGTTAGCAGGAGGTTTTACAGACATGGCTTTCCCCCAAAATCCACTCCTGATTGGAGTGTGCCAGTCCACATATTCACTGGATTTAACCCGACCTCCCTGCGGGCTATCAGGGACCAGGACAGACAGGGCTTTGTTTCCCGCTGAAGGGAGGCTGAGAATTCTAGCTTAGCATGAGGTATGTCTGACTTAAAATAATCCTCTATTTCCAGCGACTTTTGAAAAAATCCCTCAATGTTTCTGCCAAGCTCCGACGCTTGTATTTGATGTACATAGGGGAGCAGCCGAGGGCTATATGAATGCTCCACCTAATCCCCCAGATTAAACTGTCTCGAATCTGCTGTGAAATAGATTCACTCCTCAGATACCCCACAGCATAAAGCCCTGTCTGTAAAACCTCCAGAGCATGAATAACTGTGGGCATGCTTTCTCTAGCCAGGTATGGTCGGAGTTGGCGTATCAGCTAAAGCTGATAAAAGGTAGTATATATTAACAGCTGACTTTATAAAACAGGGAAATCCCATAATTATGTGAGAAACTACTGTAACTTGTTCTTTTAAATGTGCCTCCATACAGTGAAATCAATATATAGCCACAGACATTTAAAAATTGGTAGCTTTCTATGCATCATTTTCATTCCATGAGGGCGAATTTAAAAGAATAAAGAACCACAGAGGAAGTTAACTGGGATTTCTGAACTAGAATGTTGGCCATGCTCTGACATTTGAGATTATTGTCACAGTCAGGCAGTGTTCCCACAGGCAGTCCCCTTATTGTGGCCTCAGACTCATGTGGAGAAAGGGGGAAGTTCACTTTGCCTTTGTTCCCTCTTACCTGCACACCAGGCTGTCTTGGTTTTACTCAAAAGTCATGGGGCTCGCTGGCCAAAAGCAACCCTCTTCCCTACCTGCAACCTCATCATCAGTCAGCTCTCTGTTAAATTCTGCCTCACAAGCATCACATCGCTCATGGGAGGGTGTGTGTGACCACCATTGTGTAAGCCCGCCTAATCCTGCTAGAGAGGCAAGGGGGAATTCCTAGGGAATCATCCCTCTACTGGGGGCTGGCATTGCCTCTCTTCAGTGGCCAAAATGTTGGCTGCTGACTGACATAATCTGTCGGGCATGGCAGCCAGTGCATGCACTGCTGGGAACACATGTGGCTGTGCTGCGGGTCAGTGTCAGTTGTCCCACTTGTTCCCCAACAATTACTTTCATATAAATAGCTGTATATTATGCAGTATGTGCTTTTAGAGAAAATGCAAATTAACAAGAACTGTCTCCTAGTGTGAAGCAGCAAGCAACAGTGTCAATTCAGTAGGCTTGGTCATGGTTGTGGACAAATCAACAAAGATCTCTGCTCAGCCTACACACTAAAGTAGTTTGCATGGCCATTTAGGGGTGGGTTGGAAGGTTGGAGAGCTCTCACCCCATTAGCAGCGCACAAGAGCAGAGGTTCTGTTTGGATCAGCAAACCCAGAAAACACACAATTAAGCCAGGTACGATGCCCCTTGATGAAATTGGGACCTGCAAGCACAGATATTCCTCCAAGGCCTAGCATGCCTTCCCTTCTTGCATTGCCAGTAGACTGGAAAGACTCATGATAGAAAGACTAACAGCTGAGTCCTAGAGACTGAGTAGAAGAGATGAGTGGGTTCACATGACCAGAAAATCATGGTAGGAGAGCTCCCGTATCCTCCTACCTCAGTAAAGAACAGAGTAGGAAATCTTGGTCACCCTGCTTTGAGAAACCTGGGTCGGAGGGATTTTTGTGAGTTCACATGATTGCGCCAACCAGGGTAGCCTGTCTTTTACCCTGATTTTGATGATTGTGTGAGTCAGGCTAGAGTGTTAAAATTTTTAGGTTTTAATCTGTGGTTGATTTTTAAATTGTTAAATTGTTTTATGATTTTTATATGTTTCTAACTTGTTTTATGCTATTGTTAACTGCCCAGAGACGAAAGATTGGGGTGGTGTACAAATTTGAGAAATAAATAAATAAATAAATAAATAAATAAATAAATAAATAAAGTTGCTGAATTGATTTTGGGAGAGTGTGAGGCTATTCCCACGATCAGGCGAAATTGGGCTAGGGGAGCCTAGCCCGATTTTGCCTGACCATGAGAACCACTGGGCTTGCAGGTGAGCCCGGTGGCCTACAAGCGGTTAACCCGCTTAAGTAACCCTTCCCCAAACCCAGGTTAGTGGAGCAAGCATTCTGCTAACCCAGGCTCTACGATTGTGATTTGCTGTGGCATGGCTCCGCTACTCACAAGTAGACCCCCAACTGAGAGGCTTAAAAGCAGCCTTTCAGCTCGGGGGGTCTCTCCAGCATGCCCTGTGCACTCGCGCAGGCCATGCTGGAGCTTCCGGGGGCCGCACAGCGCCCGATCTCCCCAGCCCCTCCCGCTCAGTAATGGAGCTGGTAGTCGTGTCGGTGTCTGGTTTGGCCGCCCGGAGCAGACTGACTGCTCATCTGCGGGGAGAGTGGGCTTAGCCCACTCTCCCCGCAAACCCCATCCAGGCTCTTCTCATTGATTGTGAGAAGAGCCTGTGTGTGTGTGTGTGTGTGTGTGTGTGTGTGATATTTTGAACTTATGTGAAAATCTCCAATCTCTGACAACTAATGGACCATTTAGACAACCCATATGGAGCTTCCTTCAAAGTGATCTTTATTAAAGCTGTCCTCACATAGTAATCCATTTGTGTTGAAGGGTGCATTATGTAGATGGGGCACGTTTCACTATGCCACTGAAAAGGGAAAACTTCTTTTTGGGGTTTGTTTTGCCATGGGATGATAAAAAGCCTGATCCGAATAGTGTACCTACTCTAGATGAATAGCTCACCAATGTGATTTCAGCTGCCACCTTATTAAGATGAGTTTATATGATGGCCATAATAAGGACCATTTTATGTTGGTTAATCAGAGAAAAGTGACTGGAGAAGTCAGAACCTAGACTATGAATTGTTACAAAAGTGTTGTACATTGGCATAACTGAGATTAAAATAAACAAACAAAATCACTGGAAAAGAAGCCAGTTCCAAAAGGATGCTCTGAGATTTCTCAGACTAGTTTTTAGATCCCAGCTTGTTAAAATGTCTTTGAAATGTGGAATAGGTGAGATGATGAATAGGTGAGATGATGTGAAGTTTCACCATTTGACCATGACCGTGATGTACTGAAGCGTTCCTAAGAACTTCACACAAAATATCACCACATGGTGACCACCACCTCAGGTGTTCATCTGAACACATTGTTAGTGATTTTGAGGATTCAACAAAGGGATTTCCCAGGAAAAAAGTACAGTCTTACAAACCTTCTTTCTACTAATGGAGGCTTTCATTTTTTTAAATTAAATAGTGAGGTCAGGTGGGATCTGTTTTCAGAGAGTGAATACTGGATTATGTAGAGCAAGGGAGTGATCCAGTGCGGCATTCTCCTGAAAGCTGTGTGCAGTATTTCAAACTTTTTTTTTAAAAAAAGCTCCACATTATGCAATATATGTGTTTGTCAAATTGCTGTGTTGTCAGCCAGAAACCTTGTTATACATGATTCTTTTATCATCTCAATATGTTACATGGTTTTTGATTGACAAGAAATGTTATTTTAAATAGATCTGATGTGTCATTAGAGTATAACAAAGCTTTTGACTGACACCTCTACAAAAGGCATATTACACCAACCAGATACAGTAGAAGTACTTGTAATAATACTTATTATTCTTAACTGCCCACAGAATCAATGCCTTAAAAAAAATACCCCTTCTTTTTCTTCTGGTTGCTCAGGTGTAGTTACAGCAGAATTGTTGTTTGGTGACTGCATAGATTACAGCAGGGCTGTAATTTGTGGTCTAGTTATCTCACTTGCAGTTGGCAGGGTTTTAATATCCACATAAAAGGGTATTTCACTGTCTGCACATCTCTGGTTTATTTTATATGTAGTGCAAAAACTCAGAATGTTCTCTTTAATAACTTGAAATTTTAATAAGGACCTAAGGAACAGTTGAAATGTGAGTGAACTTATATTTAAATGAGGGCTTTGAGAGCTTGGAAAGTCTAACTTGGCGAACTCTAATTAAATCCCACAAGGCCACCAGGTCTGCCTCCTTTGCTCTTGATAGTAAAAGTGAGGTCTTCAAAAAAAGTCCCCTGGCAGTATACAAGTGGGAGGAAAAAATCCTTCAACCCTTCACTATAGCATTTTATAAAGCAAGAATTCCAGAAGGAGTACCATGGAGAGGAACAATAGCTAGAGCATGAAAATGAAAACGAGCAGGCTGAGAAATAGGCAATGAGATGAGTATTAGAAAGGCAAATCCTTTTAAAGAGCTTGTTCCCCACCCACCCCCATACTCAAGCATTCTGCCCTGCAGTAGTGTGTGTGTGTGTGTGTGTGTGTTGGTGCGGAGGCAGGGGATAAGTATCTATGATCAGCCTTTAATTAAAAATAAGTTCACTCTTGCAGCTGAAAATGCTACTTCAGTGTGTTAGCCAATGGAGGGCAGATCTTTACGAATTAAGAACTCAAAATGACAACAGCTTGGTATATATTTGAAATCTTCCCTGTTATTTCTGTGGATTACTTCCACCTTTCTGAAAAAGTTACACTGTATAATGATGACTCTTATTCATAAAACTAGAGATTCCATTTTCATGAGGGTAGGATTTTCAAATTGTTGTTTTGCATGTTAGTTTCTGTGTAGAGTTGGATAGTAACATTATTGTTCAATTTTCCCCCTGCTTAATTTTGCATTATTTCTGCTTTGGAGAAGTGAGAGTGTAGCCTTGTGCTATTTACTTACTTTGCCAGCTTGCTATTGTGTGAGTATCTAGGATGTTGCTTATCTAGTTCTCTATTCAAACCAAAGACTGTCTTGCTATTGCTTCTTTAATTCCCCATACAAAGCAAGGACTGGTTTGCTATACCTTATCTAGTTTCTCATGCAAAGTGCCTCAGGCTTTCTCTTACTTATCTAGTTCACATGCAGTGTGAAACCCACTTGCTATTTCACAGCTCAATTTGTACAATTGGCTTCCTTGTGCAGAATCTTGCATTAGACATTGCTCTTTTTCATCCCTCACAGACATAATAACTGTTTAGAAACCTGTTGCTATATTCAAGACACTTATCTGCAGGTATGAATATTTAAATTTATCTCACAAAAATGAAAATCAAGATTATTTCCTTCATCCCTAAGAATAATATTGTAAAAGAAAGTGTATTACACATTCTTATGGTTCACTTATGTTGACTGGAGGCCCATAGGATACCCACCAACTTGCACTGTCAGATTCTGAAAATACACTGTGATCTGAGACTCTACACTGGCATATCACCAGGATTACACCATAAAGTTACATGGTATTCTCTCTGCTTGTGAGAAAGAGCTCATTGAGTTTTTAAAAGGAGAGACCTTATTACTCCTGTGTTGAAAGAACTACACTGACTGCTGATACCTTTCTGAGCAAAATACAAAGTGCTGGTTATTACCTATAAAGCCCTAAACAGTGTAGGCCCTGGGTATTTAAGAGAATGTCTTCTTCACCATGAGCCCCATCCCCAGGTTAGTCTACGGTTGCCGCCAACTCATTTGGTGGCTACTTGGGAGCGGGCCTTGTCCATTGCTGCCCCTGGACTTTAGAACGCACTCCCTGTTGAAATAAGAGCCTCCCCATCTCTGTCCATTTTAAAAAAGGCAGTGAAGACACATTTATTCACCCAGGCTTTTAATTAGATTTATAGTTTTAATATTTTTAATATTGGGTTTTACATTATTTTAATGTTAATGATTTTCATGTTTAAATGATTTTAATTGTATAACTGATTTAATGTTTCAATGGTTTTAACTGTCAGCCTCCCAGAGATGCAGATTGTGGGTGGTATAAAAATATGCTAAATAAATACATAAATAAATAAAAATACTTTTGATTTTGCGATCTCTTCTGCAAACACTTATGAGTTGACATACAGGATATAAATGTATTAATCAAACAAACTTTGGTGAAAGGGCATAAAAGGGGAGCACTTTGCACAAAGCAATGTGGAGAAACAGTCTGGAGAAACATTGGATACTCTCCAATGTATCTCTTTAGGAGGAACCCTTTTGAATTTCACTTTGGAGAAATGTTGGTTCCAACCCAACCTACAAAGGGCCAAGAAAAACAACAAACATACAAATAGCATACTGCCAATATTTGGCCACATTTGCACGTAACATGAAACCAAAGGTAAAGAGACCTCCGGTTTCAAAAACTGTATGTCCAAATGCAGTTTTGCCATGAAATGGACCTGCAGTTTCCCTCCCTGGACAGAGATTTGTACCTTCAGTCTGTACTGAGGTCCGCCTCCTGAACCTCTGGTTCCATGATGCCCGTGTTACATCTGACCACTGGCAGGGTCAGATGTAACCCGCAGGTGGGTTGCTTTGCAACCGGAATGGAGGGAGGAAGCTCGTCCCTTGCTCTGGCTGCTATTGGCTGCCAGGGCTGTCCTTCAGTAAAGAAGGAAGCTCAGGTAGCCAGTTTTCCCTCCTCTCTGCAGTCAGCGAGACTGCAGAGAGGAAGCTCTCCTGAACATCTGAATCTGGACAGGAGAGCAGTGGAAGGGGAGAGCATTACATCTGAAGGTCGCTTTTTCTTCTTTGAACTACCTCCAATGGCATAGCAAGATTGGAGGCATCCTGGGGGCAAAATCCAAAGTGTGAACCCTCATTCACCGCCTGTCCCCCTTTGCTCACCAGCTGCCTGACTGTCCAACTGCCAGTGAGAACAGGCCTGCTTACAGTGGCCATCTTTACTTGCTAGGATCAGGACTGTGCAAGTGTGGAGCTGGGACAAGCACAGCCTGGCAGTAGTGTGGTGGTGGGGCTGCAAAGGTGGGGGATAACATCCTGCAGGGTGGGGGAGGTGGCAATTATGGCAGCTCCAGGGCATCTACAAGCACCCTTGGGCTGAGAGCATTGCACACCCTTCATTGATCCAGGCTTGCAATCTCAGAATTGCTCACCATCATACTTTGAGCTTTTCTCTTTTAAGACAAGCTTTGCTATAACCTGAGTGGCAGAGCACATAGCTGATTGACATGGTGGGGGTGGGACTTCCTCGCCCTTCAACCCACTGTACATGGTCACAGCGGGGCAATTTTATAATGTCTGAATGAGGCTCTAGTTCTGCTCAAATGTTAAGCCATATCTAGCATGGGAATACAGCAATGGAGAGAGCTCCATTTGCTGTCATACTGTCTGTCATGCAGCATGAAGTGTGAGTTTGGTCTCCACTCCTTTTTGTCTTTGGGCTGATTGTTGCTGGCTGGGCATGCAAATGTGAGTTTTGCTTTAATTCCATGGCTCCTCTGGCAGAACTACTATAGGAATTTCTTGTTTCCAATAGTAGTGTTCTACTCCCATGAGGTGTTAGATTGTAGCTGCTCTTATTACTTGTCCTTCCTGGGAGTGGTGGTGTGGATGTCTTCCTTTCAGAGGGCCATTGTTCTCAAGGGTAGACAACCTCGATTCTCCAGCTGCTGTAGAACTACAACTCCTATCATCCCCAGCCACAATAAATGTTGGCTGAGGGTGATGGGAGTAGAGAGCCAGTGAGACATGGGCCTCTCTCCTGAACGTTTTCCATACATGTCCTCTCTAAAGTGAGCTGCAGAGGTGGCTCGGTGTTTTACTGGACAATCTGCTTTTCTTTCTTGGTGTGTCTACTTGTCAAAGGTATTGCCATATGCAAGTTGTGTGTGTGTTTGTAGCATAAAGCAGGGGTTTCCAAACTTTTAAAACAAGTGAACCGCTTCTCTTGCAAACCTTCAGTTCAGGTAAATGAACAGGAGAGGCACCTTTTAAAAGTGGTGATTCCCTTTCTTTAGTAGAGGGAGAGCAAGTGGCCCTATCCATCCCCAGCCCAGTATCCCTCCAGTGGCTGTTGCTAGTGAAAGTCTTATGTTTATTTTTTAGATTGTGAGCTCTTTGGGGTACGTGGAGCCATTTTATTTATTTATATCTATGTAAACTGCTTTGGGAACTTTTGTTGGGAAGCGGTATATAAATATTCTTCATATGCGTACTCCATAAAGATATTTAGTGTATACGCTCCCTCCCTCCCTCCCATTATCATGCATGAACTGATAACTTCCATACATGTGGCGCTGTTGTTGATGCAATTTGTGGTGATTGTTGTATGTTGGCAGTGTTGCCATGGATACTGAGCGTGTCTGATAGCATTGGTACATTGTGTGTAATCTGAAATGATATTGTTTTCCATTGGACTGTGCTTCGGAGAGTTCATAAGATCCTAATTACATTGACACCATTACACTGACATTATATTGAGACTCAGCTGCTGGTGTCGTAAAATCATAAGACTGAAAGAGTCATCAGTGCAAAAATTGGGGTACAATTTTCAGACATGCTCCCAGATTTCAGCTATTGCTGTGATATTCAGAAGAGCTCAGCCTGTTAGGGAAAAATGACATTTCCAGCTCAGAATGTTGGGATCATCTTCACTATTTGGATATTATAGCAGCAGAAGATGAATGGATAAATGCATCTGCAGTATTCAGAGCCCTCTAGATGTGCTATTATGTCGGTGAATGGAACTTTCAAATCCTTTTGTTTGCAATTAGAAGAACCCTTCATACTTATTTCAAGGTGCTGCATTAGGCTGAAGCCTTCATTTCTCAGAGCTTGTTCACTGTCAGTCTCACAGCTTTTTACTCAAGTAGGTGACAAAATAATGGACTGAACATGTGCCACTTTTAATCTTTCAGTGCTTCAAACACGGTGACAATAACATTTTCCCCTCAAATCCAGAATATGCTTGGAAAGACCTGACATTTTCTTAAGAATTCCTACATCTCATCCATGGGGAGAACGTTGCCACTGCTACAAGTGAAGTTGATTTTCATATTAAATATTTTAATAATTTCCTTTATATAGCTCAGATTGACATTTCCGCCTCCTCAGCCTCACACGTGCTGATAAAACAGTCCTTTCATGATAAAATTAGTGTTTTAACCACAGAAATTGCTTTTTTTTATTATGGGGAAATAGATGGATTGGAAGCAAGTCCATAAAATGATTAACTTTTTAAAAAAACCCACTCCATACTCATTTATCATTGTGTATAATTTCTAGAGCTTTGTTTGCAGCCAAACTCTTGTGGTGGTGGGGGCTAATGGGAGGGGCAGGAAGGACAGAATAATGGATTTATTTATTTATTTATTTATTATCTAGACCCATTTCAAACTGGCTTTTGGGTGGGCTATGGGGTGGAGACTGCCTTGGTCAGCTTGATAGATGATCTCCAATTGGCAATTGACAGAGGAAGTGTGACTCTGTTGGTCCTTTTGGATCTCTCAGCGGCTTTCGATACTATCGACCATAGTATCCTTCTGGAACGTCTGAGGGGGTTGGGGGTGGGAGGCACTGTTTTACGGTTGTTCCACTCCTATCTCTCAGACAGGTTCCAGATGGTGTCAATTGGAGATTGTTGATCTTCAAAATCTGAGCTTAAGTATGGTGTCCCTCAAGGCTCCGTACTCTCTCCAATGCTTTTTAACATCTACATGAAACCGCTGGGAAAGATCATCGGGGGATTTGGAGCTGGGAGTTATCAGTATGCTGATGACACTCAGATCTACTTCTCCATGTCAACTTCTTCAGGTGATGGCATATCATCCCTAAATGCCTGCCTGGAAGCAGTAATGGGCTGGATGAGGGAGAATAAACTGAAGCTGAATCCAGATAAGACGGAGGTACTTATTGTGCGTCATCTCTGGTCAGAACTCCAGAGATGATTTTGATCTACCTGTTCTGGATGGGGTCACACTTCCCCAAAAGGAACAGGTCCGCAGTCTGGGAGTACTCCTGAATCCACACCTCTCCTTGGTTTCTCAGGTTGAGGCGGTGGCCAGGGGTGCTTTCTATCAGCTTCGGCTGATATGCCAGCTGCGTCTGATTCTTGAGATCAATGACGTCAAAACAGTGGTACATTTGTTGGTAACCTCCAGACTTGACTTCTGTAATGCGCTCTATGTGGGGCTGCCTTTGTATGTAGTCCGGAAACTTCAGTTAGTTCAGAATGCTGCAGCCAGGCTGGTCTCTGGGTCATCTTGGAGAGACCATGTTACTCCTTTGCTGATGGAGTTACACTGGCTGCCGATAGGTTTCCGGGCAAAATACAAAGTGCTAGTTATAACTTATTAAATCCTAAATGACTTAGGTCCTGGGTATCTAAGAGAGCGTCTTCTTCGCTACGAACCCCATCACCCATGGAGGTCATCTGAGAAGGTCCATCTCCAGTTACCACCAACTCGTTTGGTGGCTACACAGAGACGGGCCTCCTCAGTTGCTGCCCCGAGATTGTGGAATGCGCTCCCTGCTGAGTTATGATCATCCCCATCTCTGGCTATTTTTAAAAAACATTTGAAAACCTTTATTTACCCAAGCCTTCTCAGGTTTTTAATTAAAAATACTGTTCGTTAATTTTATGGTTTTTAAATTATTGTATTGTTTTAACTTTTATATATGTGTTATATGTTGCATTGTTTTAATTTTTATATATGTTTTAATTGTTAGCCGCCCAGAGACGTATGTTTGGGCAGGATATAAATTTTATTTATTTATTTATTTATTTATTTATTTATTTATTTATTTATTTGATTTATATACCACCCTTCCAAAATGGCTCAGGGCGGTTCATTATATTTTCCTTCTGCCGATTGAACTACATTCTAATTTGTTACATCCTTGCAGGAGCTTTAAAATAGATTGGCTGGGGGGACAATAGAAAGGACTCCCTGTCCTTTCTATAGAAAGGACATGGAGGGGCACCTTGGAGGTGGAGTAGCACTGTATTTTAAAGAAGGGATAGAATCTAACAAGCTAGAAAACCTAGGAGGACCCGAGTCCTACACAGAAACCCTGTGGGTGACAATACAAGGCCTGAAAGGAAATGTGCTACTGGGGACGTGCAATCCCCTCTGGATCAAAACGCTGACAGTGACTGGGAATTGCAGAAGGAAATCAGGGAAGTGTCAAGAAGAGGCAGGGCAGTAATAATGGGTGACTTCAATTACTCACACATAGACTGGGTGAATTAACAGGCAGGTAATGACAAAGAGGTCACATTTCTAGATACGCTGCATGACTCTGCCCTAGAACAGTTGGTCTTGGAACCAACCAGAAGATGACCTTGGACTTAATCCTGAGTGGTACCCTGGACCTGGTGCATCATGTCCGTGTCATGGACCCCCTTAGGGAACAGTGACCATAGTGTGATCAAATTCAGCATACATACAGGGAGAGAATCACCAAAGAAGTCTAACGTAGACACTTTGAATTTGAAGAGAGGAAATGTCTCCAAAACGAGGAGTATGGTGAAAATAAAACTGAAAGGGAAAATCAGGAGAGTCACTTCACTCCAGAATGCATGGAGTTTCTCAAGACCCACAATACTAGAAGCCCAGTTAGAATGTATGCCAAAAAGGATGAAAGGTATCAATAAGTCCAGGAAGATGCTAGAAGCCCAGTTAGAATGTATACCAAAAAGGAGGAAAGGTATCATTAAGTCTAGGAAGATGCTAGCATGGCTAACAGGTAAAGTAAAGGAAGCTATAAAGGAGAAGAGGACTTTCTTCTGAAATTGGAAGGCCTGTCCAAATGAAGAGAACAGAAAGGAACACAAATGATGGCAAAAGAAATGCAAGGTGACAATATGCAGCTCTTGTCCCTATCTCACAGTTCCCACCTTCTAGGCAGGTCGTGCCGAGGGTATAAAGTGCAGTGGCAGCAACAACAACTAGGGAATGGCGTGCTGGCATGTTCTCCCAGCCCCAAAGTAGCAGGCACTCAAAATCAGCTGAGAGGTACCTGTGCACTACTTTAAGCTTTACCCACTGCAGGTACTGCTTGGCCAAAGGAGGGATGATGGTGTCTGTGAGGCGCAGACAGTTGCCCCAATTCACCCCCACAAAAGGACAGCCCTGAGTCTGGAAAAAGTTAGTAAAGTGCCTTTCAACTTTGCCAGCAGGCAGCCACTTAACATTGGGCAACAGAAGTACTGGGGAATTATTTATTTATTTATTTATTTATTTATTTATTTATTTATTTATTTAAATTATTTATACCCCACCCCTCCAGTGCAATACTTCTCGGGGCAGCTTACAACAATGACATAGACACAGATACAGGTAATAATTTTATTTTTTAAAGTCAGATTAAAAACAATTATTAGGTTCAAATTAAAACTCAAAATTATAAAAAGCTAAAGAAGCTAAAGAACCTACCAGATATTACAAAATAACGATATTAAAAAGCCTCCTTAAAAAGGTGTGTTTTAAGATATTCTTTAAAAACACTTAGGGAGGGAGCATGGCGAAGCTCTTCAGGGAGGGCGTTCCAGAGTCGAGGGGCCACAACTGAAAAGGCCCTATTTCTAGTCCCCGCCAACTGGATCTCTGTTAGTGGCAGGGTCATGAGCAGGGCCTGAGATGATGATCAGAGGGCCCTGGCAGATTCATATGAGTGAATGCGGTCCAACAGGTATCCCGGCCCCAAGCCGTGACTCAATAGTGAAAACCCATTTTAATTCCACTATACTTGGCCCTATCATCCACTTTTGGTGCGCTGTCAAAGGTACATGTAACATAATATGACTGGGATGACTCTTCATTCAGTGCAAGTTATGGGCTGCTTTGCATGAATTTTCAAGCCAAACCCACTCTCATGTGCCTAGGATGTGATGAATGCTACTTTAAAGTAGTATTTGGAGCACATTTAGAGGATGAGCTTCCTCCTGTGACTAAGGAACAGTGTGCTGTAGGTCAGACATATGTGCTTATGGCATGCTCATAACTTAATCACATGAGAGCAGGGCAGGCTGGAAGGTATGGTCTAAATGTGCCTTCATAGACTTTGGTCTCAAAGATTAGCAGAGTTCATCTTATCTGGACTGAAATCTAATAATAGCCTGGCATGAATGTTTTGATAACTTTTTAGTTTATTTCATTTACAGGGAGCTTATTACTATATTTTTTTAACTGTAAGTGTTCAAAAGCTCCATTAGCTACCCAAATAGATTAAAAAGAAAAATGTGCACATCAAAAAGTAAAATGCAGTGATATCCCATGGGAATGAAATAGGACCAATGCTCCTATTATAAATCCTGAAATGATTCATTGAGGTAAATGTATGTATGTATGTATTTGATTTCTATACCGCCCTTCCAAATATGGCTCAGGGTGGTTCACACAGAGAAATAACTAATAAATAAGATAAACAAAATGGATCATATCCAGAAAAAATAATCAATGTGGGGTGTGTGTGTGTGTGTGTGTGTGTGTGAGAGAGAGAGAGAGAGAGAGAGAGAGAGAGAGAGAGAGAGAGAGAGAGAGAGAGAAAGAGACCTTGTTCTTGAGAGTAGTGGTTTGATTTTATAGTTTGAGCTTGTGCTTACTAATCTCCTTCGGTTCATGGAAGAGTTCTCTAATGAAGAGGACAGAAGCTCAGATAAGTTGATTCATTCTGTTGGTAAAGGTCCCCCGTACTGTTACAAAGCACAGGTTTAGATCTTATTACCAAATTCAGGTCTCTTGTTTTCACAACTATATAGGAAATGTATGTGGAGGAATTACTGAAAACCATTATCTATCATTTTTCTAGCCTCAGCATCAGTGAATTAGTTGGGAGAAGATTAAAGTTTGGCACTTGCCACTGAGATCATTTGTGAATCCAGACAGATTCTTCCTTGACTTTATTTTCAATAGGCTTCAACCTAAAAGAGGCACTGAACCATTATTGGGAACCTTTGTTTTTGTGTGTACAAGATGCCAAGAGCACTGGTTGGGCAAGGTGATTGAGAAGGTGGTGGCCAACCAACTGAATCCAAGCAAGATGGGGGTGTTCATTATAGAGGCTCATAATATGAGGGACGAATAATCCCTTCCTGTGCTGGATGGGGTTACACTCCCGTGGAAGGAACAGGTATGCAGTTGGGGAGTACTCTTGGACCCAGGCGTCACCCTGGTATCTCAGGTGGTGGCTATGGCCAGGAGTGCTTTCTACCAGCTTCGGCTGATTCAACAACTGTGTCAAATTGAAGAGGATGAAGAGGATGACCTCAAAACAATGGTGCATCACCTGGTAACCTCCAGGCTTGCCTATTGAAATGCTCTATACATGGGACTGCCTTTGTATGTAATTCGGAAACTTCAGTTAGTTAGAAATGCGGCAGCCAGACTAGTCTCTGGGGTA
Organism: Hemicordylus capensis; assembly: GCF_027244095.1. Taxonomy (NCBI): domain Eukaryota; kingdom Metazoa; phylum Chordata; class Lepidosauria; order Squamata; family Cordylidae; genus Hemicordylus; species Hemicordylus capensis. The sequence goes on from NC_069658.1 coordinate 60,775,892, forward strand.
ACCTGAAGAGATCATATTATGCCTGGTTTAAAACAGTTGCACTGGCTGCCGACATGTTTCCGGGCAAAATACAAAGAGCTAGTTATTACCATTAAAGCCCTGAATGACTTAGATACAGGTTACCGTAGAGAGTGCCTTCTTCTGCATGATCCCCACCGCATGCTAAGATCATCTGAGGAGGTCCGGCTCCAGTTGCCACCAGCTCATCTGGTGGCAACCCAGAGGTAGGCCTTCTCTCTTGCCGCTCCTGGACTGTGGAATGCGCTCCTTGCAGACAGTAGGGGTGTGCAATTCAGATTTTTGGTGTTTTGGTTCGGACCCGAACCAAAACACCCCGTTCTGTTCTGTGCCCGAATTTTGCCCACCCAAATCACCCCTGATTCGGTTCAGATTTGGATTAACCCGAATCCGAATCGATTCAGGTAAAAAAGGGTCCTGGGGCCAAAAGAGTGGGGTGGGGTGGTAGTGCCCAATGGGTGGAGGCTACGACGCAAATTTCAGGGGGATTGGGCAAAGGGCTGATTTTTGGTGAATTTTTGAAGTTTTAGTGTCTTTGGGGCAGATCAAAGGGAGAAAGTGGGATATGGGCCAAAAGAGTGGGGTGGGGTGGTAGTGCCTAATGGGTGGAGGCTACCACCCCAATTGCAGAGTGATTGGGCAGAGGGCTGATTTTTGGTGAATTTCTGAAGTTTACGCGTTTTTAAGGTTTTCCCCCATTAGGTAGAATGGAGGGTGTATCGCTTCATGTCGGGGGAAAGGGGTGGCCTAGAGTGGTGTGGGGTTGGTGGTAGTGCCGGGTAGGGGCAAGGAAGCTACCTGAATTTTTTCAAAGGATTTGGGCAGAGGGCTGATTTTTGGTTAATTGTTGAAGTTTTTAATGTTTAGATTCTCTGATAGCAGATGAGAGTGGATTCATGGTGTGTCATTGAAAATCTCATATGCTATCACAGAATCCACACTTAGAACACCTCAGAAGCAACAAAACTCCAACAAATAAAATCACCAAAAATCAGCCCTCTGCCTAAATCCTTTGAAAAAATTCAGGTAGCTTCTTTCCCCCTACCCCGCACCACCACCAAGCCCACCCCACTCTAGGCCACCCCTTTCCCCCCGACGTGAAGCGATTATACCTAAAGGGGGGAAACCTTAAAAACGCTTAAACTTCAGAAATTCACCAAAAATCAGCCCTCTGCCCAATCCCACTGGAATTGGGGTGGTAGCCTCCACCCATTGGGCACTACCACCCCACCCCACTCTTCTGCCCTAGATCCCACTTTCTGCCCCAATCTGCCCCATAGACTCTAAAACTCTCAAAAAATCACCAAACATCAGCCCTCTGCCAAATCACTCTGTAATTGGGGTGGTAGCCTCCACCCATTGGGCACTACCACCCCACCCCACTCTTTTGGCCCCAGGACCTTTTCAATTAAAGTGACAGGAAAGCAATTTCTGCATTGAAATCAATGGAGGCAAAGAGGCGGGAAATTCAAAGAGATGTCAAACTGAAAACGGAGGGGGAAGAAGAAGAGAAGGCTGGCACTTTTCTGGGGCAGCAAATGGAGACCCGAAACACCTGAAAAATTCGGGCCTGAAACGGGTGATTCGTTTCAGGTCCGATATTTTTCGGGAATCGTCGGGGGTGGTTCGGTTCGGCTCTGAATCACCCGAAATTGGTCGTTTCGGGCACAGATTGTTCTGTGCCCAAAACGTTTTGCACATCCCTAGCAGACAGCTATTTAAGCCTATCTGGACTAATATTTCCTTTGGGAAAATTCCATAGATGGCCTTTGCTTATGCGTATGATCCAATTGATTGCCATATTTGGGGATAGAGCAGTATCCACCACCACCCCTAGTTTGTCTGGCATTTTTTATCTTCTCTAGTAGTGCATTGCTTCATTTCTTTACCTTTATCAGACAGAACCAGATGACTCTTCTGATCGCATTGTGGTATTCCTGCTTTCTAATTGTTGCTGGTATTTGATTCTGCCTAGTGACAGGAGGTTGAACATAATGAGTTTTTGGTCCATCTTGATGTTGTGTTTGCAAGAAATCCATTCCTCGATCCAGGCCTGCTTTTGAAGAATGATTTAGGTTCAGTCCAGCCCTAGAATGGGTGAAGCAGATGGAAAACAAGAAGAACAGGAAAGGAGGCTAACTGCTCTGTAAAGAACTGAAGTACTTTCTTTATGTGTTGTTTGTGCTTTACTGCCTGGTCATTGTGCATCACTGTGCTTAATCCTCTGGACTCAACACTTGCCTCTGCATTCTATAGATGGATGTGCATGTATCTATTCAAGGCAATTTTGCTCTTTTTCTCTTCTTACAGTGCAACCCTAAGAAGGTTTACTCAGAAGTGAGTCCCACTGAGTTATGCCTTGATAAGTGTATAAAAGGGCTGCAGCTTTAATGTGTGAAATCGGTACCTTACTGATGCTCCTGTTGCTTGACTGCTGGATGAAAGCAGCAGGAAGCATTTCAGGTGTTGATGTGAGTTTTGATTTCAATAGTGTAAATAATGGCTTTTAATTAGATATTGTTTTAATTGTGTTTTTAACATTTTAAACATTTTTTTAATTTTAATTGTTGTAATGTTTTACTCTTTTTATCTGTTGTTTTTGTTGTAAACCACCCAGAGACTTGCATTTTGGGCTGTATACAAATGTGTTAAATAAGTAAATAATAAATAAATAGATAGATAAATAAATAAATAATCACAGTGAAATGCAAAGGTATACTTATAAGGACATGAATAGAAATGGATTTTGCATTTTGTTTTGAGCTTAAAACAAAACACAGATGGCCGAAACATTTCATCAAAATAGTGGCTGACCTCGGCTGTTTTGACAGAACAAACTTGAAATGTTTTGAGTATTTCGGCCATAGGAAACAATGGGGGAACTCAAAACACCCCGGTGTTCCCCATGGGTAGCTTCTAGGGACACCAAAGTGAGTTTGGTGGTATGATGTGATGGGTGCTAACTACTACCCAATGCAGAAAAGAAATGGGCAAGCGGGCAATTTTTAACAAAAGTTCATTCTTTCCCCCAAGCCCCCATAGGACCTTATAGGGGTTTGGGGAAAAGGTTAAACATTTGTTAAAAATTGCCCACTTGCCCATTTCTTTTGTGCATTGGGTGATAGAGAGCACCCATCATGCCATACTGCCCAACCTACTTTGATGTCATCTTATATAAATAATATAAGCCATCTTATTTATTTATTATCTCTCTGTGTAAACTGCCCTGAGCCATTTTTGGAAGGGTGGTATAGAAATTGAATTAATAATGTTTGTTTGGCACCCCCAGTTTGGACGAATGTGGGGAATTTAGCTCAAAAGGGGAGACAGTTCCAATCAGCCTGAATTGGTGTAAGTGTATGAACTCAAGAAAATAGGCTTGAGAGAGAGGTTTTAATTAACAAAAAGGAGTTTATTGAAAGAAAGATAATTTACTAGGTGGTCCCAACATAAAAGTAATGCAAATATGTTTAAAAATAGACTATTGCAAGGCACATTTAGCTTAAAGTTCCAAATTATGTGTAAATTCTTAGGTGGGCTAGAGATGTAGTTTAAGATAGAGGGGCAAGATTTCAGAAATAAGAGAAAGAGATAGGTTCAGTCCTGAAGAAGCTGGGCAAGAGGCTATATCACCTGTCCTGAAGAAGGGAACACCAAGGTGGTCTGCTGGAGTTTCTGGTTGCAGTCTGCTGGTTTCCAGAGTGAGAGGCACAAGGGAACAAACCTTCTGCTCTTCCCAGAGCAGCTATGTTCCCCTCAGGAGATGAAGCCGCTCTGGGAAGAGCAGAAGGTTTCCAGTTCCCTCCCTGGCTTCTCCAAGATAGGGCTGAGAGAGATTCATTCCTGCAACCTTGGAGAAGCCACTGCCAGTCTGTGAAGACAATACTGAGCTAGAAAGACCAATGGTCTGACTCAGTATATGGCAGTTTCCTATGTTCCTATGTTTGTCAGTGGGAGTCCCAGGTGTAATAATACACAAGGAAGCACACTGGGTCATGGAGTTAGGGATACTTATATCCCAAAATCTGCCTTGCGGGTACTTGCATTTTGTTCTGCTCTGCTGAACAGGGGAGCCCTTTTTGGAATGCATTGTGTCTGATCTTCCCTCCTGAGTAGGAAGGTGTGTGAATCGCCTGTTGTATTCAAGGCTGAATGTGAGTTGTGTGGATGGAGTGTGCAGGTGCACCCAGAGCATCCTGTGCTGGGAAGGGCTTCCCAATAGTTCTGTCAAGAGTTTCAATGGGCACCTCTTCAAACTTACATCACTGATTCATCCCTATTGTAGTGGAGTCTGCTGTCTTATATGCCTTCGCTTCCTGGCCTGAGTGCTTTGGTGTTATCTCTCTTGCAAGAGGAAGAGGGGAGTTTAGACTTCATTCCAAGTCCGAAATGATCTTGAATGCCAGACACTTGCAGTAGCTAGTTATGGAGTCTGCTTAGCCAGGGCCCCCTCAAAGAAAGAGGGAATGTGGATCTAATCCCTTTTCCAATTTATGGGGTTTGCAGCCAAATCTAGGGGTGACCAGTCCACTGCCAACTTAGTGACTTGACCCCATATATAACATAGACTGATTAGTCTCACAATTAGTGAGAAGAGCCATGAGGGGGTTAGCGGAGAGAGCAGGCTTAGCCCACTTTCCCCTCAGACAAGCAGGGCAGCAACCCTGGGCGGCCGGATTGGCCACCCACATGACTGCTGGCTCCGTTACAGAGCTGGCAGGGGCTGGGAGGATCAGGGACCGTGTGGCCCCCAGACGCTCCTGCATGCCCTGCGCGAGTGCACAGGGCATGCTGGAGATATCCTCGAGCTGGGAGGTTGCTTTTCAGTCTCCCAGTCGGGGGTCTCCTCATGAGGGGTAGTTTGGCGGGTTAACTGCCTGGAGGTGGTTCTCACAGTCAGGTGAAATTGGGCTAGGCTCCCCTAGCCCGATTTTGCCTGATCGTGGGAATAGCCTCTCTGTCTGTAATTTTCAACTAAGGAGAGGCCTTATAGGCCCTCCTGCATGGAAGTGAGCTGTCCTCTGACTGTTATAGTTTTTCCCCTTCCCCAAGTGTTTCTTTTTGGTGGGGGGAGGTGGTTGGTGAAGGCAGAGGGGGATTGCTGTTGAAGGAGAGAGAGCCACAGTTCAACGGGCTGAGCTTTTTGAACATTCTGATACAGCTTGAAAAGCTCATGTCAATTTGGATCTTGCCGGTGGGAACTTGCATATCTCTAAAATATATTCAAGATTGAGTTGCCAAAAATGTATATTTTAAGAGAATGTGGTTATGTTTGTATCTTTCATTAACCAGGGATAGAGAAGCTCCTGAGATGCCTGCCCTGATTGGCACCCCTTGTTGTCTTCTAGAAGACAAGGCAACAACTAGAACTCACTCCTAACACTTGTCATCCCAAGAGGGGAGTAACAGCAGCATTTTCCTACTCCTTTTACAGGAACATTTTGCATGCTAAATTTTGGGAAAGTTGAAAAGATATTGATGTCTCTGAGGGCCTTTGAAGTATCTCTTCAATAAATTTACTCAGGTTTAAATGTAAATTTGGTACTTCTACCTGCCCTGCACAAGCCTTCGTAGAATTCATCACAGTCAGGTTTACAGACTATTTCTTAGGAGCTTAGTGATTAGCCATTGTTACTTCCCACAAACCAAGCAAATATGCTAATTTGACTGCCTCTAAATGAGAAGAGCATAAGAACCTGTCACTCAAAAGTGTCTGTCTACAGAGAATTGTACCTTGAGAGAGCTTCTGTTACAAGGAAAAATTCCCTTTGTGACTGATAATAGTAATTCTTTCTAGTAATAATGGGGTGGGATGGGGTGGGACAAGGAATTAAAAAAAAATGCAATGTTCAGAATATCCCAGAACACTGCAGTATAAATTAAAAGTATCAAAAATGTAGGGATCAGGCTGTATTTAAACAGATAGCACAGAAGACCTGCTATCTTCTAGCAAAAACGTATTTCGCTAGAGAGCAAAATAAGAATGATAGGATTCTAAATATATAGATTTCATACAGAAATGCCACTCCAACAGTGCCGATCACCTTCAATCTAATGTTCTAAGGGAATTCATTATTTTTTCCACACATTTAAATAACTAAAACTATACTCTGAATATTTTGTAGCAGTATTCCTCTGCTTTTTTAAAAAATTGCCAGACATCCACCATCTGCTGTTGTAGACCAACCAGTCTATGGTGGTAATGTCTGAGTTCTTCTCTTTTTTATCCTCTTATATAATTAAAGATTTCAGTCCTCAGTGATGCCTTCTTCCCCCCCTAAAAAAAGACCAAGTGTAAGTTTACCCAAAGTGTATTAATCATTTCCCTGCTGCTCACTGATAAGACCAGTGCTCTGTACAGTTGAAAGCCATTAAACTTGTCTATTCAGAGGATGTTAAAAATCCTCAACTGAGCATTTGGCTAAACTCCAAAATTATTACCATAATACCTTCTGAAATGAGACAGAAAACATAATGTATTACAATTGATAAGTGCATCGTTTGTACTGTAGATTGAGTTTATATTGGTAATATTAAATATTTTAATTGTCTTGGCCACATGATATGGCCTTGGTTACTTGAATAATTTAGTTCGTTGACAGCATTATGACTATGGAAGGAAATATCTAAAAATCATAAATATTTTACATTTGGGTTTACAGAGCAATTACAAGGCTTTAAAAAGAGACTTGCAGGCTGTTGTGAGGGCTGAGGGTTTTTTAAAAATCCATTTTAATCACAGCAGTTAATGAATTCTGCTACACCCTCCTCATTTTCAGACATGACCATCACTTTTGGGAAGCCTGGGTGGGGGTATGCTATGATATGTTGTGATTTTGTTAAATTTGTAACTGAACAGAATGAACTGTAGTTGAAATAACTGGCAGATGCTCCACTTGCATTGAAATGAGGTCTACGAAAGAAGAGATGTTTCAAATTTTATATGTGCAACATACTAAAATGTTTTTCTTTCCCCCCATTAATAACTAGAGCTGCAACATTAATGCATTAACTGGTTATATTAATACATTTAAAGCATTTTAACCACTTAAAGGTGCCCTGAGTAATCAGTCTGCAAATTTATTAATTTTAATACAAGTACTTATAAATGCTGCAGGTGACAATCATCATATAAGAGGCATCATAAAGATCAACATATAAGCTGCATTCCCTCTACTGTATCATGCAGCAGGGAAAGCCTCTCCTAAGATGATGCATCCTGCAGCACACAAATGCATCATTTAAAGGCAAAGAAAGTATGCTTTTTTACTTTAGGAAAATTGCTTATTCTCATAATAAACTATAATTTTTATACTTGGGTGAAACCCTAGTATAACAATAAACTTAAATCCACAGAGCCATTTCCTCCAAGGACCAAACCAAACATCACATTAGTTTGGCCCTGCATGAGTCTTTTAACATAAATAGCAGCTCCAGAGGTGGGGGATGCTGATCAGACACATGGGGAATGGTATTTACTCTCCCCCCACCCCACTTCCCCCCAAAAAGCACAAAACACAAATCTCCATCACTTTTCCTTTCCTTTTTCACCATGAAGAAAGGATGGAACAATGAGGAGACCATGTTATCTCTGTATTATATATTTCTACTATCCCCTTGCCAATCTTTCATTGGGCCAGTTCGGATAATACCATCTATGCCCATGCAATTAGGAAGGGAACATGCCAAGAGTACACCATTGTGATATCCTCTGAAGACATCCCAATTCCCTCCTGGCAAACTCCTTTATTATGTGGGAGGCCTATATCATGTGGGGGGCCTATATCGGGGGCCTTTATCATGTGTGGGGCCTAGTGCACCCTTTATCATGTGTGGGGCCTAGTGAGCAGGGATAGAATTGTCTGAACTGCCCAACGGTGTGATTGGAGTTTCTGTCTTTTTCTAGAAGCCCTATCAGATTCTTAAACACTTTGGCTAGAATGTTTTTGAGTTTGACTGGAACATTTACACACACACACACACACACACACACACACAGCTCCCCCCTTCTCTCTTGGTCTCTTTCTCCCTCTCCGCCCCCCCCGCCCCCGCCGCTTTCTACATCCTAACTGTGGTTGGCTGCAGGAATAAAAACGAAGGGAATGAAACAGACTCAAGCACAAGCACACTCAAATGCTAAAATGGATAGTTGCTACCCCAGGAATGATTCATGGCCATTGTGTTCAGGTTGGGATGAACACCAGGTTGAGATGAACACTGCCCAGATTATGAGCTTTCCTGGGGCTCATAGAGGCCGCTGTTGAAAATATAGTTTGTCACTTTTGATTTAAAACATGCTGGTACCTAGGTAGTTTCCAGGGACAGAGCTTGGTGGATTCTGGCAGGGAATGGAGCAAATCACCACAGCCTCCAGTGAGCAAATCACAAAAGCCTGGAATCAGTGCCTGGAATTGATGAGCATCTGGATGTAGAGCCTCCAGAAAAGTTTAATCCAGAAAAGACAGAAGTGCTCCTCATCAGTGGGGACACTAAACAGGAAATATGACATCAGACTATTTTAGATTAGGAGTGCACTCTCCTTCTGAAGACAGATTTAGAGTGTTAAGTAGGGATGTGCGAAACGTTTCGGATACAAAACGTTTTGTACCCAAAACAGCCTGTTTTGGGTGTTTTGTAGACAAAACAAAACACCCATTTTCCAGATCCAAAAGTTTTGTATACAAAACAAAACGTCCCTCTTTCGGCTACAAAACGTTTTGTTGTTTCGGACCTCCATTTTGTGGTAATCTCTGAGTCAGCCTCCATTTTGTGTTTGACATCTCTTTGAATTTTCCACCCTTCCAGCCTTCTGACCTGCTGACAATTCCCTCCTTGTTCAGCATTGGCTCTTTTGCTTCTTGCCGCTCTTTACTGACCCCACATTGGCCAGGGGAAGGATTGCTAACCCATGGGGTGCTGGGTTCTGTTGATTCTGTGGTGTTCTGAGTGTAGATTTTCTGGTAGCATATGGGAGTGGATTCTTGTTTTTCACTGAAAATCTCATATGCTACCAGAGAATCTACAATGAACACCTCAGAAACAACAAAACCCAGTACCCCATGGGCTTGTGGGTATGAGGGTGGTTGGCACCCTATGTGCACTACACAACTCCTCACTCTGGGCAACCCCAGTGCCCCCCAAGTGGAATTATGGGGCTGCTGATACCTAAACCTCCATTATTCCCTATGGGAGAAATCTTAGACACGTAAACTTCAACAAATCACAAAAGATCAGCCCTTTGCCCAATTTCTTTGAAATAATTCTGGAAGTTTCCTTGCCCCCATTGGGCACTGCCACCCACCACACTCCGCTGTGGGTCATCCCTTTCCCCTTGATTTGAAGTGATACATTTGCTGGAATCTCCATTATTCCCTATGGGAAAATTCTTAAAGATGTGTAAACTTTAAAAATTCACAAAAAAATCAGCCCTCTGCCTAATTCCTTTGAAATGTGGCTGCTAGCTTCCACCCATTGAACGCTACCACCACCCACTCTTTTTGCCCTGGGACCCTTTTTAAAAATCCAAATCAATTCGGATTCGGATTTGGAAAATTCGGCTACAAAACAAAACAGGGCTGATTTGGATTCAGGAAATTTTGGGTACAAAACAAAACGGGGGTGTTTCAATTCAGATACAAATAAAAACAAGAAAATTCCAAAATGTACACCCCTAGTGTTAAGAGGTCTGTGTGGACATGTGTGAGCTTTGCTCAAATGAGGGAATTTAGCATCAAGTGGGTGCAGACTAATCAACAGCAATAAAATACTTAAAGTCTGCTCGAAAGGTGGCCGTGGCGTGGACGCACTGGAAGGAACGAAGGCGGGTAGTCGTGTTCTTGAAAACAAAGAGGTGTTTTATTGAGGGGTAATAGGGATACAGAAAGTATAAGGAGGGTGGTTAGTTTTAATGCTGGGATGAAAGGGTAGGGGGTGAAAGAAAGAGAAAGAGGAAAACCGTTTGTCATGTCTACCTGTTTCTAGCTAGGGAACCATCTCTCCAGTGGCTCAAGCACAAGGTGAGCAATGAGGTACACCCAGGCAGTGTGGGACTCAGAGTCTGATGGTAGGGTGCACGTGAGTGCATGGGCAGCAAGGGTGGCAAAGTTGTCAAGGGTGCAAGAGCACAATGTCATTTTTGAGAGTTTTTTAATAGGCAAAAACATCCTCGGAGGCATGATTGGGGCGCTTTGATAGAGGAGACTGATAATAGGCCTCCTTGAGGAATTTTTAGGATTCTAGAAGTTTTGCTTCAAGTAAGGCGTGGATATTGGGTATTGATTAGGTTATGTCAGGATGGCTCCCATGTATGCTCCTTTAGACAGAGAAATGTTCATAAGGAAATTTCCAAGGGTAATCACCTGAATCGGGGTGGGGGCACACTGCACTATTGGCATTCACTCCCTTATTCTGATAATGACTGGGAGGAAATGAAGGGAGAAGTTTTGTCTAGCCTTGAAACTTCATATCGGCTTACATGACAGGAACAGAGCTATCATTCTTTTCCCTTTTGTCTCTTTTCAGCTCTAATTTGGGTCCACTCTGCAACTCCCTCTGCCTATGCTCAGACAGAGGAGGGGGGGCATCAGAGAGAGGCATTTCCTTTCATTCATTTACAGTCATGTACAAAATTACCTGAAAGGCACCATAGGAAATACCTTGTCTGAATGACCTTTTCCCTGGAATGCCGCCACCATTTCTCTTCCAAGCAGGCCAAGGAAAGAAAATGGCTAAGGCTGAGAAGTACACTGAAGCACCCCCAAATGGCATAGCAAGTGTGGCTAGTAACAACAATCTGTGGGTGCTCCTTGACATGTCTTTGACCTGCCCTGACCTTTCTTGGCTAGTAACAAAAGTCTGGATTCTCCTTGACCTGTCTTGACCTCCTTGGATGCTTAGGTGGTGGCTGTGGTGCCTTTGCGCCCCCCCCCCATTGGCCAGTGTGTCAACTGTGTCTGCTTCTTGAGAAGGCAGAGCTGGCTTAGTGATGCATGATTTAGTCATCTTGAGATTGGACCACTGTAATAAGCCCTATGCAGGTGTTGCACTTGTGAAACATTTGGAAACCTGCTGGTGCAGAATGCCTTGGTAAGGCCTCTGATTAGGGCTTGCCCATTGTACTATAGAGCAACATAGTTCCTCCAATGGATGGGTTGCCAGTGTGTTTCCAAGGCTCAATCCAAGGTGCTGCTTATTACCTTTAGAGCCCTAATCCAGATCCAGAATACATGTAGGACCAACTTACTCATCATATGAGCCTGCCTGCTCTCCTAGATACTCTGCCCATCTGTGTATCTAGCACTTATTTGAAGTATAGTGAGCATGTGGAAGGAAGCCATTTTTTCAGAAGACCTTAACCACCTGCGACAAACAAAAAACTGTGTTTATTTGTTATGACAGACATCATAACAAATGGGCCCGGAGGGCACTGACCACTATAACACAGAGAGTCATTTTAACATAATTCCATTTCCAGCGGATCCTAAATTGCAGACATCACTAGGAAGCAGATGCACTTCTTCACTATTAACCCTCAAGTAGACAGTTTTGCATACATTTACACTGATAGGAGAGTTTTAAAGCACCTTATGTTGCAGCCCAATGAGTTGCTTTTTGGACGGGAGGGTGTTGATGTCTAATTCCATATATAGCAGGATATGTTAGATTATACCCCTAACTTTCATTTATTTCCAGTTCATTTAGGGATTGACTGAGAGAATGACAATCATTTATAAATGTGTTATAAATGTCAGGTGGGAGATTGAGTCAAGAACATGAGAGGGTTAGGGTCAGCCCCCCCTCCCGGGTCCCCCCACCCTGCCCGCTGAGACAGACTCACGCCATAGTCTCTTATTCAGCTGGTTTAAGAGCTGACTGCTAAAAGAAGACCAACCTAAGTGTGAAATTATGTTTGGAGTTCATTTCAAAAGGCAATTTAGGCCAAGCAAAGGAAAGCTAATAAATATTTTATATACGAGCGGCAGTTAGTGGTATCAAGTGCCCGTTAGCTGTATAAACAGATCTGTTAAAACAGGAGGCCAGCAGGGCTTTTTTAAATGGACAGATTATCAACATTTTTATCTCGATGTAGATTGTTTAATTAAATGTCTGCAATGGTACAGAAGAATGGTGAATAGAAATAATACAATCAGTAAGGCAAACAAAGTTAATACAACATTAACTTTGTGATTTAAAGCCTCTTGTGATGACCTTTGCTCTTGCTGTTTGTGTATGCATTATTGATTTAGGCTGCAGACTTTCACTCATTTATGCATACTTAATTTCTATTGATTTTAATGGGATTTATATATTGCTTGGTGCAGGATTAGAGTAACCTATGATTTTCAGATTACATAACATTAGGAATTAGGAACTATGTTCTCTCTCCTCCCAATTAGAAATCTGGTTTAAGAATACCTTAATCTGGCCATTATATTTATGTTGAGTCTATAAATTATACAAAGCATGTATATTTGCACAAGTTGTTTGACTTGGGTAACTTATTCTAGTTCCAATATTTAGTTTTGGAGGTAGGGAGTGTTTAAGGCAGGTAATATTTTCTGCATGGAATGAGCTCATTAAAGAACATTACAAGAGTGCTCATAATCAATTTATTCAGTTATGTAAACAGTTGTGCTGGCATTTTTCCATACTTAAATCATCTCCACTATTTGCATCTAGGAGATGGAGTGGGAACTTGCATTTGTACTCTGCGGGTACTCAGCACTTTATACTCTGCGTTTTCCATGCATGTTCAGTATTTAGTTGTAGGCAGATAATTTGTGAAGGGCTTACAGGTTCAGATCAATTTTAGTCATGTCAGGAAAATATCTCATTTTGGGGGAAGTTCCATGACATGGTTAAACCAGCTTGAATCATGTGGGTTATGCTTCACATGTGAGATTAAGCATGCTCTGGAGAGGTCAGTGAAGCCTGGGTTCCTGGTGGCAATCACACCAGGAGGATAGCATATAATATGGACCCTTTAATATAGGCACATAATATGTAAGGGTACTAAAGAGACTGGCCCACATGTTGTGCAGGCTTATGCTAGTATTCACTGATTGGTCCACACTGCTCCAGGCATCTAAAGAAGTACCGGTGGTCTTGGTACAAGGGGGTAAATACTTAAAGTTGTACAGCCATACTTTGGGAGTGCACTTATGATTGATTGATTGATTGATTGATTGATTGATTGCATTTATAGACCAGCACATCCAAAGGCTCTAGACGGTGCACAACAAATTTAAAAAGACATAAGACAAACACCATCTACAACACACTATTTAAAACAATATAAAACACCATTTAAAAACAATTCAAAACCATTTAAAACCAATCAAAATACCCCCAAACAATTAAAAAACCTTGGAAGGCTGGGCCAAACAAATAAAGTTTTCAGGGCTCTCTTAAAGGCCAACAGCGAGCCTAAACTGTGGATATCTGTTGGGAGTGCATTCCACAGGCGAGGAGCAGCTACAGAGAAGGCCCAGTTCTGAGTCACCACCAGATGTACCAGTGGTAACTGGAGACAGACCTCTCCAGATTACCTCAACGTGCAATGGGCATCGTACAGAAGAAGGCCCTCTCTAATGTAGCCTCTACTGAAGCCGTTCAGGGCTTTAAAGGTAATAACCAGCATTTCGTATTTTGCCTGGAAACATATTGGCAACCACTTACACTGGAAACAGTGTAAGTTGTGCCCAATAAGTGCTGGTGCACATGTTTAAGTATTTGTGCATGTGTGCTCCTGTGCAAGACCATCAGTTCTTCCTTAGATACCTAGAGCTGTACAGGCTGATCACAAATACCAGTGTAAGCCTGTGTAACACTAGGCCTCTGTGATGGCCTAAGATGAACCACCACTTTCTATTCTGCTCATAAATACAATGTCACTTTTGCTGGTTCCATGTCTGCTCTAGCTTCTTGTAAATCTCCTTTTTAAAATATCAACCTAGACCATCCATGGTCTTCCAGATGTCAATGGTGACCGTATGTGGTGGTGGCCACTTTATTCAATTTTGACCAATGGAACATAGAAACTGGTGTGCTTGAACCACTCAAGCTCAAGGGTCAGAAAACGGATCAGACAGAGTGGATTTTGACTTGGCTTTGATTCCTGCTTATTCAGTGTGTCATGAATAATAAACAAAGGAAACACCACTTTTCTCTGATTAGGGTTATTACATTATAAAAGGAAGTGGCATGATGAAAGATGTCAAAGAGCATTGAAAGTTGTATAGAGTTTGATTTAAAATTACAGTGCAAGTAAAATACAGTAGGTAAGCAAATCAGTTTTTTAAAAACATCCATATATTCACACTGTTAAATGGAACTGGGGTGTGTTTTTAATAGGAAAAACTTAAATTGCTTTGCTGTGCTGTTGTAGAATGAAGTATATAATTTGTGTCCTATTTTGTTCTTACTGAATGGTTAATTTCAGTTGTAGAGTGTATTGAGTTTAAGATCTCATTTAGCTAGAATGTAAAATCTAATATTTTGTGGAGTAAGTTAATTAAATAGGGAGCAATTCTGCAACTCGCTTGCAAAACATTTTCTGCCATTTCATCATGGCCACATTTTTACTGCTTTCTTGCTTAGTGAATGAGTGGCTTCTTAAAGTTCATTTCAGGGTGAATCATTTAGAAATCATGTGGCTTAAGAGATGTTTTACCTTTGCATAATGGGTGTAATAAATCTGATCTTGGAAGATTAAAGAATAAAAACAGAATTAGGCCTAAATTCCTCTTCTCCCAAGGACTAAAATACTTCATGGTCATAACAGTAGTTTTCATACAGGCAAACCTCCTTTTCTATGGATCCAGCATCCACAGTTTTGCATATCTGCGGTCAGGTAATAGACACCTGACCTCTTCATACGTGGAGAGGAGGGTTCCCTGCATGCAGGATGGGGGATTTCGCCGATCTCCCCTTCCCTGGAAGCGCTCTGTGCAGCACAAAGAGTACTTTCAGGAGAAGGGGGAAGGGAAGGTCAGCTAAAATTGTCCCCACCACAGGTAATCATGCTGATGAAGCAGGGAACTGGTTCTGTGCATCTGCTTTTCTTGGTTGCACATGTGCAGTATTAATTGGGATATTTGTCAGTGTTGCCAGGTCACAAACAGAGATGTGTTCTATTCCATTAAAATGGCACCAATATTTGCACCCACTCTTCTCCCACTCGCTTTTGTCCACCTTGCTATGTGGCACACCTGGACTTCTGCTCATTTCAGGAGATAGTAGATGAAGGTGGGCAAGAGGTCTGGGGAAGGAGCTTGTAGGGAAAGCCTTGGCTACTGTGACTCCCACTTCATTGGTGGTTTTAAGGAACAGAGTACATCTGCAAGTTTTGTCCTGGTAACCCTACTCCTGTTCGGTGAGGATCTAAGCCTTCAGTGATAAGAAAGAGGAGATGTGGACGAATCATCTGGTAAATTCTCCAAAGATTTTCTTTGGGAAGGTCCCTGAAATTTGGAGAGAAGTTCAGTTTCGTTTGGGGAGGAACTCTGAAATTTGGAAAGAATATTAGTTTCTCCTTGGGGAAATGCTGAAAATCCTGAAATGTGGAGAGAATTCCCACTTCAGAGCAATATCTCCACATCCTGACCCTCCAGGAGCCCCTGGCAATGACCATGATCTTGTAGTGGCCTCAGTCCTGGAGAAATAGTCAGAGCTAGCCCCAAAGGATGGCCAGCTCAGGGGATATGATGGCCCCGTACTTGGACCTCAGGCCCTACTTCAGGCCCTCCCCAATTGCCTCCAGGACTAATGGGGATGTTGAATCCAGACCAGACGCCAGGAGATGAAGCCATAGCTTAGGGGTAGAGCTTCTGCTTAGCATGAAGAAGATCCTAGGTTCAATTCCTGGCATCTCCAAGTAGGACTAAGAAAGAAATCCTTCCTGAAACCCCAGAGAGCTGCTGCCTGTCAGAGTACACAATACTAGGCAGACCAATAGTCTGACTCATTAGATGGCAACTTCCCTTTTCTTATCTGTGGAGGAATGCCCACATGGATGCTGAGTGCCTCTGATCCAGTGGGTTTACAGAAGAGAAGGAAGAAGCAAGTGGATGCATAGGGACTGGATGAGGGATAAGCTAACACCAGGAAGTAGATGAGCTTCCTGCTTCATAGGAACATAAGAAGCTGCCATATACTGAGTCAGACCATTGGTCTATCTAGCTCAGTATTGTCTTCACACACTGGCAGCGACTTCTCCAAGGTTGCAGGCAGGAATCTCTCTCAGCCCTATCTTGGAGATTCCAGGGAGGGAATTTGAAACCTTCTGCTCTTCCCAGAGTGGCTCCATTCCCTAAGGGGAATATCTCACAGTGCTCACACTTCTAATCTCCCATTCATATGCAACCAGGGCAGACCCTGCTTAGCTAAGAGGACAAGTCACGCTTCCTACCACAAGACCAGCTCTTCTCTTCTCTCCAGCTCTTCAATTGTAATCCTTAACATGCCTCCAGACACAAATATTACAGCTCAATCTGAGAAGCTTCCTGGGAACCCTGCTCTTTGAGTTTGCTGCTCCAGGATTACTGTTCTTGTTCTGGTTCTTGATCCTAGGCATTAATTGTCTAGTTTCCTGCTTCAGCCTTCTGCTATCCTCCTGACCTCAATCTAGCTCCAGTTCCAGTTCTCCAGCCTGGTTCTCCAGTAACCCTGTTGGCTATTTCACCTGCTTTGCCTACCCCTGGTCTAGACTCATAGCCCTTTTTGCTGGGGCTATGAACAATGCCATTTTTAGATGCTGCCTAGCAATGTCATGTAGCTAGGTGTAATGGAATAATGTGCAGGACATGGTTTCTCTGGAAGTTCATGACCAGCTAGTGTCCTTATCCTACAGTCTTGTACAGGACAATATAGGCCCTTACTAGTCCTTAATCCATCAAAATTAATCTAACATGCAAGGAAAATTGTACATCATCAAAAGCAATTCCTTAAATAAATAATAGTATTTTTAATGCTTATTGGCTAGAAGACATTTTAAGATATTTGATCAGCATGGCTCTTGAGTATCGTTGTTTAGACACAACCTAGCCCTTATATTCAAATAATTTTATTTATTTTTATTTTTTATTTTTATTTTTTGGTGTATGAAAGATTTATTGTTGCTCTGGAAGCATTGCAGAGTTTTTGGCTTCATCTTTGTAAACTATGTGGCAAATAATATACAGTCATCAAAAGCAATGGCACAACATTGTCTGCATTTTCTAAACATTTGGCAGAGATTTTTCATTTTGTACTTTATTGGCTCTGCTGTGTTATAGCACAACAGAGCCGGGGTTGTGTTCTCAGCAGAGCTATTTGCACATTCTGAATGTACTAAATACTTTTTTACTCTGCTGGTGTTCTTCCACAGAGTTCCACACAGTCAAATACATAAGGTACATATTGATGATGTTCAGTAATGAGCATGTTACAGCTGAAAAATTCAACAGGAGGCTTCAGATCACTTATTAAACTTGGTGCTTTTCTGGTATATTCTTTTCTGCTGCAAGAGAAGAAAAAGGAACTTCAGGGAGAAGGGTCTTGCTACACTGGAGACTAAGTAAAGGTCAAAAGGGAGAAATGGCCTATGAGGCCTGCCAACTGCCCTGATTTACCTGGGAAGTCCTGATTTCCCATTTCATTTCCCAGCTTATGACCATGCAATAGAAATTCATGATTCTGACCATGTCCCTCTCCCCCTTCCCCTCCTCTCTCGCTTCAGAGAGACCTCGGTCTCTCGCTCTCCGCCCTCTCCAGCTTTGAGGGAGGAGAGACACAGAGGTATCATCTCTCTGAAGGGAGTCTGCCACAGAAAATGTCTCTCTGCATCTCTCCTGCTCATCAAAGAGTAAGTGTGGCTGCCAAGAGTATATAAGCCTCTGGCCATGAGGTCTCGTCTTCTGTCTCAGAGCATGCGGATTTCCCTGCAGAAAAGGGTCTGATTCATTGTATAGAGCACTTGCTTCAGAATTGTTTATATTATATATCCCTACAGAAAGGATCAGATTACAGTCATCCTTCGCCAATCACGAGGGTTGCCATTGGCAAATTTGCAGTTGGTGAGGCATTAAAATCTATGGAAAATGGGGTTCGGGGAATCACAGCCACAAAAAGACCTAAAAATAAAGGAAAAAATACAAATAAAATTCTAAAAATAACCAAAAATCCCATAATATTGCCAAGTATCCCAAGAAAAATGAGCAGATCGGACCTCTTGGAAATCTCTGAACACCCCAAAATTGCTCAAAGGCATTTTAAATCGGCAAGGGACTGCAAGATCAGCAAGGGTCACCAAGAGGAATGTGCAGATCAAAGCTTTGTACCCCCCCAAATCACTGACCCCCCCAATCACTAAAACCTTGCCAACCACAGATACTTGGGTCGTGGCAAGACCTGTCACAATTTCCCATTCACATATACTCAAAACCACGGTTGGTAAAACTGTGGTTGGTGAGGAATGACTCTATTTGATAGAGCCCTTTGCTTTTTAGATTTATTTATTCAATTAATATTATATATCCCTGATGAAAGGATCATAGAAAGAGAGCGCTGACTTTGCTTTTCAGAATAATTTCTTGAGTTTTTGCTATATATCCCTGCAAAAAAGGATCAGATTCATTTGAGAGAGCACTGATTTTGCTTTTCAGAATAATTTCTTCAGTCTATATTATATATCCCTCAGAGAGTCAAATTCATTTGAGAGAGCACTGAGTTTGCATTTCACAGTCAAATTAAAAAGCTTGGGTGAAGAGATAAGTCTTTAGATATTTTTTAAAAATTGTTGGAGATGGGGAGGCTCTTATTTCAGCAGGGAGGGCATTCCAGAGACTTGGGGCAGCAACAGAGAAGGTCCGTTCCTGTGTGGCTACCAGATGAGCCAATGGCAACTGTAGATGAACCTCTCTAGATGATCTCAACGGGCAATGGGGCTCATGCTGAAAAAGACGGTCTCTTAAATACCCAGGACCTAAGCTGTTTAGGGCTTTATAGGCTATAACCAGCACTTTGTACTTTGCCCAGAAACCTAGTGGCAGCCAGTGTAGCTCTTTTAGTATAGGAGTAATATGGTCTCTTTGAGATGACCCAGAGACCAACCTGGCTGCTTCATTCTGTATCAACTGCATTTTCTGGACTACATAAAAAAGCAGCCCCACATAGAGCACATTGCAGTAATCAAGTCTGGAGGTGACCAGCAGATGTACTACTGTTCTGAGATCATTTATCTCAAGAAAAAGATGCAGCTGGCGAATCAGCCAAAGCTGATAGAAAGCACCTCTGGCCACCACTAGGGATGTGTGAAACAGCTTGGTGGGGGGCAGTCCGACAGAGAGTTGAGCCAAGCCCCTGCCTCATGAGCAGACTTGATGGTATACTTGTAAAGGGGAATCTGGCAAGGACTTCCCTTTACAAGGGGAGTAAGGGGGAGCATGTGAAGGAAACCTTTTCTCTCTCTCTTACTTGAAAAATTGCTGCTGCGTGGTGCGACAGCAGCGGGGATGGCAGTGGAGGCAGCGGTGGGGACTCCTTTGACCTGCCCACCTGCCTCCCAAATGACAGCCCCAGCCAGCTGTGGGCTGTTTTGGGCCGCTCTGCATGCACATGCAGACAGAGACCCAAAATGGGCTGCAGCAGGCCTGGGCTTTCATTTGGGAGGCACGCAGGAGTGTGAAAGGAGTCTCTGCCACTGTCCCCGGAATGGTGGTGGCGGTGAGGGCTCATTCCACCCTCCTTCCTGCCTCCCAAATGACAGCCCCGGCCGACTGTGTGCCATTTTGGGCCTCTCTTCACGCTTGTATGCACACAGGCCCAAAATGGGCCACAGGTCCAGGCTGCCATTTGGGAGGCAGGCGACAGGATGGAAGGTAGGAATGAGCCCAAAGCATTTTGGTGCCTCTTTGGAGGCAAGGGGTTCCCTTAAAAGGAGGCAGGCAGGTCCTTCCTGCCCATTCTCCATCCCCCTGACACCTCACCATGGCACTGTTTAAACTGAAATACCTCAGTGCAAGCAGCAGCTTGTGCCGCTTGCCCCATTACACCTCGCGCCTCAACGATGGTATGCATCCCTTGGCATCCTCTGTGTAGCATCAGCATGTAAATGGCACATGAGCCAATGCCATTTACATGCTGATGCCATGCGAGGGATACTGGGGGATGCATCCCATCGCCGCAGCATGGTGTTTTAATGGGGCAAGCGGTACAAGCTGCCGCTTGCACAGAGGTATCTCCATTTAAACAGCACCACAGTGAGGCGTCAGGGGCTTGTAGGAGTGGCAGGTAGGAACTGCCTGCCTCCTGTTAAGGGAACCCCTCACCAACCTTTGATGTGCACATTTGGTGCACATCCCTAGTGGAAGTTGTCCTCACTGCCACTGTCCCCAGAATAATTTCTTCATTGTATATTATATATTCCTGCAGAAAGGGAGCCATTTCCACCTCGCTTGTTCACAGGTCCTGCAGTTTATTTGTATAATATCCATGCAGAAAGGAAGATACAATATTCTGGAGCATTATCCACCGGCTTGTTCATAACTCCTTCAGTTAAATTTTCCCATAACCCTGCAATAGGGGAGGTATTTTATTTGGGAGCTTTATCCACATTGGTTGGAAATAGTGATGTGCACGGTCCGGAGAAGTCCGGACCGACACCGAAGGGGGGCCTTGTTTTTAGGGCGGGGAGGGCTTGCTTAGCCCTCCCGCCTCCTTGCCCCCGCCAGCGCCCGTATTTCCTAGTATAGGGGCGCTGGAAACCAGCCGCCCCCCCCCGCCGCCGCCGCGGCGAAAGAACTCCCCATGCCAGCCCTCCCTCCCTCCCAGCTAGCTGGCCGCCCGCCCGCCCTCCCGCCCGCTCGCTCACCGTTCACCGGATAGAAAACGAGAGGAGCTCCGGCACAGAGCTCCTCTCGTTTAGAAGGCCTCCCGCAGAATGGTGTTTTGCGCGCGCGCGCATGTGCGCACCACAAAGCACGCCGTTCACCGGAGGCCCGGTCTACCCGCCGGGAAAGGGCCGGGTAGACCGGGCCTCCGATCGCTGGGTAGACTGGGCCTCCGATTGCCGGAGGCCCGGTCTACCCGCCGGGAAAGGGCCGGGTAGACCGGGCCTCCGATCGCTGGGTAGACCGGGCCTCCGGCGATCGGAGGCCCGGTCTACCCAGCGATCGGAGGCCCGGTCTACCCGGCCCTTTCCCGGCGGGTAGACCGGGCCTCCGGCGAACGGCGTGCTTTGCGGTGCACGCAAAACACCATTCTGCGGGAGGCCTTCTAAACGAGAGGAGCTCTGTGCCGGAGCTCCTCTCGTTTTCTATCCGGTGAACGGTGAGCGAGCGGGCGGGAGGGCGGGCGGGCGGCCAGCTAGCTGGGAGGGAGGGAGGGCTGGCATGGGGAGTTCTTTCACCACGGCGGCAGCGGGGGGGGGCGGCTGGTTTCCAGCGCCCCTATACTAGGAAATACGGGCGCTGGCGGGGGCAAGGAGGCGGGAGGGCTAAGCAAGCCCTCCCGCCCTTAAGGGCATACCCCCCACCCGGACCCGAACCAGGCAGGGCCGGACCGGTCCGGCAGTTCGGCCATTCTTTGGAATGGCCGCCGGACCGGTTCGGGCACACCACTAGTTGGAAAAACAGTCTTTCAGTTTATTTTGAAGACTCTCCAAACACCAGTATGCCTAAGGAGAAATCAGAGCAAAAACCACATTAAACCACATTCAATTCCTCATATTCTTCAGATGGCAAGAGATTCAGTAAACCATCTAGGAAAGGGAAGACCTATGCTTTCTGTTCAACAGGTGCCTGTGACTTCTCAGGATCCCATAGTGGGATTCATGACATAAAACTATATATAGCAAGTGTGAAGCATAGGACAACTGCAGAATTCAAAAGAGCTCAAAGTCCTCCCAAGCACTGATGAGCATTTGGTCCAATAACCACAACCCAGTGACAGACAAGGCAATAAAGGCAGAAATACTTTTCCAGGGGTTGGTACTGCAACATAAATTGCCATTTGTTGTGAATGACAGTTTTAGTAAACTCATAGGAAAAATGTTTCCAGACATAGCTAAGAAATATGCATATGGACGCACGAAAGCCAGTCACCTTATCCACTGCATTAGAAAAGAGAGCATAGGTGCTATCCAAAAGCAATTATAATCAAGTTCTGGTGAATGAAAGAAATACTTTTTCCCTGAGTACAGATGATAGTTCTGACAAGGATGACAAGTTCTTTCCAGTACTGAAGACTCAGAAGGCTTAGCTGGGACGCACTTTCTGGATATGCCCACAGTAAACTGCGTAGATGCTGAAAACATTGCATCAGCCATTGAAAAATGTCTCTCTGATACAGGATTCAGCCTAGAGAATTGTCTTGCTTTTTCCTCAGACAACTGTGATTGGGAAGAATGATGGAGTCTTGAGGCTTCTAAGAAGAAATGAACGGATGGAAATATTTATGATGCTGGCTGTCCATGCCATTTAGCACATCTAGCAGCAAAACATGGGGCAAAGGCTCTTTCATTTGACCCACATGGATTTCTCATCAATATCTATTATCTTTGAAAGAAGATAATTTGAAAGAAGTGCCAAAATAAGATAACTTCTCAGAGAAGACATTTCATTTTGTGATGAAACAGTCAGAAAGGTCCTAAAACATGCTTCTACTCAATGGTTGAGCATGTCTTACACCCTGGAGAGGGTACAAAATATTTTGGATAACTTCAAATGCTACTTTGTATCTCATTCTGGTGATGATAATGAACCCACTCCATCCAAACACCACAGAACAGGAGGCACCTGAGAAAGTAGACTAGCAAATATATTCAGGAGTCCAGTCTGTAAACTGTACATTCTGTTGCTGCATGCCTATACACCTCACTTTGAGATCTTCAGTGCATTGCTTCAGCATGAGGAACCAATGATCCATAGGCTACATCCCGCCATGATGAAATTATATGTAGACGTTTTAGGATATTTCATTAAACCAGTGGTCGTTCCTGAGCACAAAGATGATATATTGTCTCGTGATATCACCACAAAAGACTTTCAGAGGTCAGACCGAGACTTGTTTATAGGTTTTGCTGCATCACCACTGATCAAAAAGCAGGATCTTGATGGATCACCTGAAACCAACAGGTTCCATGCTGAGGCTAGGAGATTTTATCAGAACACACTGTTGTATATGAAGATGAAATTCCCATTTAATGACCCAGTACTGTGGGCAGCAGTTGTGCTTGATCCTATAGGGAGAGAAAATCTGAGCTCCTAACTGATAGAGACTCTTCTGAAAGAATTCCCTAATGTATTGCAACAGAGCAGAGAATATGCAATTTGTATGGAGTTCATGCAGTACCAGTGTTTCACAAAGATATCTGCCATGGATCCAGAGGAAGTCAGGATTGATCTGTTTTGGCATCATCTATCCAAAGTACAAGATCCAGTTACTGGACAACTACGGTTCCAAGCCCTCTCTCAATTTGCTAAGTATTCATTACTCATTCCACATAGTATTGCTTTATGTGAAGGAATTTTTAGCATGCTTAAGAAGAATACAACTGAAGTTTGAAGCTCCTCAGGAAAGTCAGCAGAAGGACATGCTTCAACCAGAGTGTATGCAGAACAAACAGGTATGAGAAACAGTCTCTGAGAAGTGATGTCATCTAAAATCAATATTTTCAAGAATTGCGATTGGTCGCCAACCACTGACCTAATCCAGAAAGCAACACTGGCTACATATAACAATTTTCTGACAACGAAAGAAGCCCTTTCTTAAGTTGGACTGCTCAGTGACAAGTTCTGCTTAAGTCCCAATTATCTGTCATTTGGATGCATTTTTGTTTGGGCTTATAAGGACTGTTTTTACAGTTACAAACACTGCTTCGGTCCCATTCTTTAGATGTCATGTTTTGTTGGACCCATATGAAGATTACCCCTTTAGAGCTAGAATAATAGAATTTCATGGTTTGGAAGGGAGCACAGAGATCACCAATTCCAAACTCCTGTTAAGCACAGGAATCTACAAGCCTGGTATTCTTATGGTCTTCCATCAAAGTAATAATCAGCTTTGACTCTCCTTAACTTCTGAGATCAGGTTTTGGCTTGTTGTTTTGGCTTGTTGCCATCTACTAGCTATGCACAGAATGCCTGCCTGGAGGGCGGGGGTGGAGTATATATATAATTTTTTTGCACTCCACAGTTAGTGTGGTGCATTGTCCCTATTTATCATTATGAAATGTTGGCAGTTATGTGAGGTCTTGTGTGCAAAATAGAAAGAGATTCCCCCACTATATTATTCATGAGAAAGTTAAGATACATTTCATACTTTTTCAATGAAAACTCTCCCCTCCCTCCCTCCCTCCCTTTAGTTATTGTTGGGGAGGGGGCTTTATTTGAGCATGGGACATAGATCGGATGTATGGTTTGTGTTAAAATTATAATAACTTGGGAGGGGAGGGTAAATTGATATATTACTATTGCTATCATTGCTGTTTTCCTGTACATTATATTGTTTTTAATGCTAAAATCTGGAAATGCATGTTAAGTAAATTGTTAGTGACAAAAAATAGAGAGAGAAACTGTTAAATGAATATGTGTTTTATTTCATTGACATTAGTGCATATAATGAGGAGAGCTACTCTTGTGGTAGAGAGCATGAATTGTCCCCTTGCTAAGCAGAGTCTGCATTGATTTTCACTTGGATGGGTGACTACATGTGGTGTAACATATTCCCCTTAGGGTATAGAGTCATAGCTCAGTGGAAGAGCATCTGTATGCTTGTATACAAACGTTTTTTGGTTCAGTCCTTGGCATATCTAGTTAGGGATGGGAATCTCTAGTTAGGGCCTGCCTGTAACCTTGGAGAGCCATTGCAAGTCAGTGTAGACCAGGGATTCTCAACATTGGGTCCCCAGATGTTATAGTATTTCAACTCCCATAATCCCCAACCAAACACCGCCGGGGATTATGGGAATTAAAGTCCAATAACATCTGGAGACCCAACGTTGAGAATCCCTGGTGTAGACAATACTGACCTAAATGGACCAGTGGTCTGACTCAGTATAAAGCAGTGTTCCCATGAGTATGTTAACAAATTAGAGTCTCAGGGAAGCCATACTTCAAATACCATTACAGGTTGAGTACCCCTTATCTGGACTGCTTGGGACCAGCAGTGTTGATGATTTCAGACTTTCCCGGATTTTGGAGTCTTCTATTTACAGTACAGGGTACAGGTGGAACTCTCACGAAAGCATGCAAGAGTTCCAGCGGCAAGGAGGAGGACGGCTGAAGAAGTGAGCGGAGGAGGCAAGAGGTACCGGTGGCAGTGGTGGGGTTGGGCGGGCAGCTGCGGGACAGCCTGGCCTGGCCCTGAGGGAGGCGGCGGCGGGACAGCCCTGGCCCTGGGGAAGGCGGCTTGACTGAATTTTTAAAGTGAGCTGAGGTGTCTTTTGGGGTTTTTTTTTGTTATGGCACGGTGTCTGGATTATGGAGCATTCCGGATTTCAGGTGTCCAGATAAGGGATACTCGACCTGTATATCTCAGTAATAGGACTGAAATCTGTTTCATAAAATATAGCCTCAGGTGTAATGCTGTTTAATCTTCTAGTTAGGGTTAGGAGATTGGAAGTGACTTTGAGACTGGAAGTGACATGTGTCCTTCCTCCCAGTCTATAGATGCTAGGCATGCATCTCCTATACGGTGACATATAGGGGCATTCTCTGTATCACCTAAAAACTGGTTTTAAGACTATATCTCACCTGATCACCAATAGTATGTCTTGCAAAGGGCTGCTGTTGACAGTGGTTGATGGAGTTCTTTCTCTTAAAGCACTCACACCCTCTGTATCTAATAAACTTAAAGGTAGAAAATACACATCTTACAATGAGATCCATACATAATTCATGCTAATAGATAAATCTATCCCCTACATAGCCCAAGGACAAATATATATGTATGATTTCTCCCCCACCTTTTTGTCTAATCTGTTTCTCTTAAATTTCCCTCAGGCCATAGGATGCTGCTCTTGGCTATCAGTGCACTATGAAAACAACCTGAGTTTCAGATAAGGGAAATCACTAAAAGTTAATGACCATAGCTATGGCAAAAGAAACTAATCCCACAGGCAGTGCAAGTTTGGCGAGAGCATACAATACCCAACTATCAAGCAAACAGATTGGTATGCTCCATTCTACTTTTGCTATACACTACCAAAGGGCTTCTTAAATACACACACACACACACACACACACACACACACCAATATTCATTACCCAAGCTTTAGATAGTAGCTAAAATAACCTAGGTGTCCATAGGTAAGGTTCTCAGAGGAGGTCTGCTGTTTCTGAAATAGTACAGCCCTCTTGGACTGTCCATGAACCTGGATAATTTCATTTTCTAACGCTCCTCTGCGTGTTTTTTAAATATGTATTTTCAAGTATTTCCATATATTTCCAAGAGCCCCTGGTGGCGCAGTGGTAAAACTGCTGCCCTGTAACCAGAAGGTTACAAGTTCGATCCTGACCAGGGGCTCAAGGCTGACTCAGCCTTCCATCCTTCCGAGGTCGGTAAAATGAGTACCCAGAATGTTGGGGGCAATATGCTAAATCATTGTAAACCGCTTAGAGAGCTCCGGCTATAAAGCGGTATATAAATGTAAGTGCTATTGCTATTGCTATTGCTATATTCCTTATTGAAACAGCTGGTATAGTGATTCATTGTGAAGTATGCATTTGAACATATATTTGCCTGCATATCTACAGAATGCATATAGAATCTGTTCAAATCACCTTTTGGGGGGTTAAACCTGATTCCCTGAGTGGGAAGGGTCTGGAATATGATCTCAAGTCAGACATGGTACTAGTCAAAATATTTCTCAAAAATGACCCAGTCCATCAGGAGGTATCTGCATAAGTAGCTTTCAATGTATGTTGCCAATCCAGTTGTGCAGTTGAATGCACCTCCCCATTTGTATGATTAATTCGCTAATTGCATGTTTAAATTGCAGTTTTAATTGAAGTTGCCCTATGTGAAAGGATATGAATTGCTGATTGCATTGTGCTAAATAATCTGTGTATCCCTTGATTCAAGCAATGTGTTAAGAAGAATTTCCAAGGAGCAAAGTATCTGTCCATGTTACTTAGTCAAGAGAAACCATAATCTTCATTAAGTCTCCTCAAAATAACATCTGTACTGAGTTACTGTGGTATTTCTTTTGATTGGTTACCCAAGTGATTAATCAATTAAAATGCAATTGCACACATAAAACATCTGAATCGATTGACAGTGTTGTAATGGTTTAGGCAATAGAAAGTAGATTTCTGTTATTTGGTTGGGGCTGAAACAGCTGCAGGAAGCTAAAAAGAAAGGCATTGTGCATTTTATCTCAGATACTGTGTGTGTAATGCAACAAGTGAACAATTCCATTCATCAAAAGTTTACTGTAAGCATGGTTAGCCAGAAGAACACAAGACTGTAAGGAGCGGACAAAGATTAATTATACCTGTGCTCATACAGCAATGTTTGTGTTCAAAACAAATTATATTTGCTTGTGCTTAAACGATGCATAAATCCGATCCATGCAGATGAGCGTGTGTTCAGGATGAGTGAGCACACTTGTTTGAATGTCATATTTATCCCTGTATTTTGTCAGAAAATTAACTTCTTTGGAGTTTGCGCTTGAGCTGAGCATATGGTTGTTGATCTCTGGAGATGACAGTCTATCTGAGCAATAGCTCCTTATGGTTCCAGCTCTCCTCTGCTGGCAGATGCTTTGGGCTTTTCTACAATTAAGTGGAGATCATCACTGTTTTCTTTGAGCACTGCTGTGCCTTGTACTCTGAAGTGTTTTGTTAATCACTGTCTGCCTTCGACAGAAGCTGCCAAAGCTCTCATTAAGTTTGAATTTTGAGATGTCATGCTCGAATGATGGAATTTCATCCCTTTTCTGCATGAATGGAATTGGCTATGGAGAGGTGCCAGAGGAAAAAAAACACAGCTCTAAAGTACATTTGTTTTACATTTTGATCTGGAACAAAAAACAAACAAACTTTGCCTTCAACTTTGTCTTAAATCCAAGACAAGTCCTCACTCCTGCTCTTTCCTAAATTTAATAATTACAGGGCACTCACCTTGTCATCTGCAGGGCATACTCTGTTGCCTTCAATTAATAATCCATCACTGCCTTGTTCACAGTGTGAACTTTAAACCTTCCTTCCTATCCAAAATGTTTTGCTCATTATTGTGAGAGTCTTTGCAAATGACATGACAGATGCTCAGCATCCGTTAAAGGGTGACGTAGAAATGTATGCGGTGACGGGCTTTTGATAAATTCTTATTGGATCAAAAATTAATGTTATTTTTGCCCTTCAAGAAAAATTGCCTGCACGTGTGTGCAAGCGGAAAACAAAATGCATCTGTTGGCGGTTTAATGATTTGCAGCAGGAAACTAAGTGTTATGGGAAATATGCTATGAGAAGACATTGCCCATTTCTCTTGGTGAATCTATTTGTTTCAGCTGTATCAGGAAAAGTATGCCTTGAAGAAAAAGTTAGACTAATTAACTGCAGTGCCTAATCGTTTTCAGTCATAAACTGCTTAAGAATTAATGAAGGCAAAGTGCACAGGCTAGGATCTCTGGAAAATAATATTCTCGGGATGCACTTTTCAGTCCTGTTAACAATTCAACTTAAAAGTGTGTCATGGAATAGAAGAGCTGGATTTGATTTTTATGCATAGTTTTGGTTTTGCCTCTTAATTTGTATGAACAATAAAGGTATACAGATTGGGGGGCGGGGGTGGAGGCATTGCTAGTCAGTACAAGTTATTCTCAAAAGCAGGAACTGAACTATTGGATGAAGAAGGAGGATAAGGAAGAGAACCGTAGCCATTTTTTAGTTTTCCAGATTTCGGCTTTTTAAAATGACACCTCTGGACATAGTTAGGGTAAAACAGGAAGCTGTTGAAGTTTGGAACATTACTATTACCTGAGAGCTGACACTTGTCACAGTATTTTTATAGAAAGAATTAACAGATCTGAGTGTTGAGAGATGCAAGGTTTCTAGACTGTACTTAAATGTACTTTTTAAGACTGAAGCCCTTCTCACACCATCTCCCGATGGTAGGGCTGAATGCATAGAGAGGAGACAGGATAATAACACTGTCTCCACTCCCAACCTCTTTGTATGCACAGTTTGAATATGTATAGGCTCTCACAATTGGGAACCCTGTAAGAAAAAAACAGGGTCCTTGGTGGCGTGGAAAGACCCTACATTTGTACATAGGACCATCCCCAAAGTATTTCACCGTCCGAAGCAATTGTTGCCTATTTAACCCACATAGAGGAGTTAAAATGATATATAAACTCCTTTCCAAGCCTCTTACACACACAAATGTGTCACACACACAAATAGTTGCAACTAAATGGCATAACTTGGTGGAACCTCCATGTTCAGAGGACTTCCACGTTTCTCTCTCTCTCCCTTTTCTTTCTCAGTTCACTTTCATTTTCCTTGAAAGTAATCTGTCCTTCCACTCAACAGCCTTCAGACCTGCTCTTGCAGCCAGAGTTCAATACCTGACCATTGTGTTGTTTTCTTAAACACAGGTATGTCTTTCTTTGAAAAGCCCTAGCCTCCAGACTCTGCCTTCTGTTTGATAACGATTCATTATCTGGATCTGATGTGAAGTTACATACAACTGCTGGTTCAGTGCTAGTTAATCTGGGCCTCCTCTACAGGATGGATAATTGCCTTCTTCCCTGGCTGGCCACAGATGGCTTCAAAAGGGAAGGGTTGCCCTAGTGCCTGGATAAGTTCCCTATTACAAAGAAAAATTCCCCAGAACTGGTTTGGTGTCCAAGGAGCTCAAAATTTCCCCCAATGTCATCCTTGCAACAAATCTATGGAATAGTGGCTGGGTGAAGATCCAGTGAAAAGATTTACAGGGATTTTGAACCTAGTTCTACAAGATCCAAGTTTCATACTCTAGTCATTGAGCTATTTTGGAATCTGTGCATATCTATCAATTGATTGATCAATCAGTCACTCAAGAGTCATTGCAAAAATGGTTAGCTCTGGAAAATAGATTGTTTCAGGGGCTGGATGAAAACAAAACATTGTTTTCCATTTGTTAACTCTCTGTATGAGGCAGAATAAAACTCACAAATCTGAAATGCTGATCCAGAATGTTCCAGTGCTTTTTGCCAGGCAATGTGCATGTCTTTGAAGTGAAAGGCAGGTGTGTCATGAGCCTGCTTTGAACAGTGAGATATTGCAAGCTAGCACTGACGTGGCACAGCTTGGTGGCCTCCTGCCGCTGAACTGCAGGCAGGTGACATGTCTTTTTTCCCCTTTAGAGACATGTGCCACAAAATACTACAATCCCTCTTGTTGTTTTATGCTTCATTTTTGGAAGATAATGTCTGGCTGACACACACAAAAAAGCTTGATGTGCAGGGCCAGCGGAGTGGTTGCATGAAATATAGCTAGATTGTGATAGCTGACGTTGTCACAAGATGTTGTCCATGATCACAGCACAATCTTTCATGCTCTCAGTCTGGGTTGCTTGTCTTTTAGCTGAAATACAAATTTTGCCTACTGCAGCTGGTTGTATGACATCCATCATCATGTTTTCCTTCCAAAGGTATCACCATCAGGAAATAGTATTCGGCATCAGATGAAACAAAGATTTTGGATTAACAATGGTTAATGACCTACTTACAGTGAAAAGGTTTTGACTAACAAGAATTTAGTTAAGTGTAGGTGTAACTGGGGTTGATTATACTCTCCTGAAAACAAGTCCGGATTTTAGATTCAGTATTAATTACCTGAATAAATAATTCTGAATCTAAAATTGGGACTCTTTTTTTTGAGTTAATGAGAAGAATTTATTCTGACTGACAAATTCAAAAATGTTGGTATGGATAGAAATAGTATCTATAGTATCTATCCATATCTATCTATTCCCCTAGAAGGACAGGGGAAGAACAGTGCAGGTTAGTGTGAAAGTAGAGGGCAAAAAAAACCCAAACAAAACTAGAAACAGTAGTGAGAAGGCTAGGATCACAAAAGGCTTAAAAGCAATGTCCATGTCCTGTGATGGTTTCTGCATCTTCAGTAGACAATGTCAGACATGACATTTTCAAACTCTTTGTAACGACGAAGTCTAGAAACTTGCTAAAACCAAAGGTGAGAACCTTGAGCCTAACTAAATATTGGCTGCATTCTCACAATCACAGGGATCCTAGTTAAAAAGTTAGGACCAGCACCCTGTAGAGCTGATTGTAAGAATGCAGAATTTCAGGGCAATCCTGGTAAAGCTGCTCTGGTTAACCAGCATTTAACCAATATAGATAACTCTGATTCAATCCTAGTTATCTATCCTGCTTAAATGCTGGTTAACTGAAGTTGTTTGAACCAGGATTATCCTGAAATTCTCCATCCTCACAATATGCTCCATGGGGCTCGCTGATCCTAATTAATGTTTCAACCAGGATCCCTGTGATTGTGAGAAGTTGTTCTATACTTAGTTGGGCCATTGGTCTGTCTAGCTCAGCATTGTCTACACTGTCAGGCAGTGGGTCTCCCGGAATTCAGACTGGAGTCATTTTCCAGTGTTACCTGGAGATTCCAGGGGTTGCACCTGGGCCCTTCTGCAGGCCAAGCACTGAATTACGATCTTATTCTCATGCTGTTGACTTTTGTCTCTCTTACACATCTCCATTATAATGCCTGGTAACAGAAATGGATTACGGGATGTCCTCACATTTGACGTTTCCTTGATCCTGTTCCGATTCATTGGCGGCTGCTTGCAGGGGGCAAAGAAGTGCCGAGTGCAGTGACATGTGTTTCTATTACTGCACTTTCTTGGGGAGACAGGGGTTGGCTGCAGCCATGTGCACCTCATAACATCTAGTTAGGCCTTCAGGAAGTTAAAATTTATGACTGATCATGTAGCCATGGCAGTATCATTGTTGGCTGCGGAATGACTGGTTGCACACTTATTTCTTCAGTGATCTCCAAGCAGAGGCAGAGCTGTAATAGTGCCGGCGGCAGGTTCAAAGGACCCATCAAGCATTGTAGCTGGGAGCCAGTGAGACTCCCGGAGGAGCCATGGAACTTCCCCTTTCCCAGGCCAATTAGTCTTGTGGTAGCAAGCATGACTTGTCCCCTTAGCTAAGCAGGGTCTGCCCTGGTTGCATATGGGAGACTTCATGTGTGAGCACTGTAAGATATTCCCCTTAGGGGATGGAGCCTCTCTGGGAAAAGCAGCTAGGTTCCAAGTTCCTTCCCTGGCATCTCCAAGATAGGGCTGAGAGAGACTGCTGCCTGCAACCTTGGAGAAGCCGCTGCCAGTCTGTGTAGACAATATTGGGCTAGATGGACCAATGGTCTGACTCAGTATATGGCAGCTTCCTATATTCCTATGTTCCTGTGAGTGGAGTGAGAGGCTGAAGGGGGCAGGTGGTGGCAGCTGCAGGTGGCTGCATTAGGCATGGGAGCCCTGGCCTGAGGGAGGGGGAAGCTCTGCAGGCCGCCTCCTGGGAGCGCTGAACATGGGCCCACTCTCCCCTCACTATGCCCCTATCTCCAAGAGAATCCAACTGCACACAAGTTCTTTGGTTGCTTCTTTAATCTGCAGCACAGTTTACCTTTATTCACATGTCCAACAGAAACATATTTGGCAAAAACTGGATTTGATGATCAAATTTAACAAACAATCCTCAGGAATTAATAACTTGGCAAATTGGTATGAATCTGAGCATTTATTTAGTTACTTACAGGACTTATACCTTTTGACAAGCATCCTCAAGGTGGCTTACATAGCAAAACTACATAAGCATCTACCAAATTTTAATCTTCTCTTGTTGCTCTTGCAGCTTTGCAGCTTGATTTCCAACTTTTAAAAGTGAATCACATACTCCTTAGAGGAACTGGGATGAAGCATCTAAGAAAGGAACACAGCTGCATCCTACATCAATATAACAGAGGCAACAGCTGTGCAATTTGTCCTTTGCCTCATTCACAACAAGCCTCTTAACCCTAACCCAAAGAGGTCAGATTCCCTGAAAGCTCTTCATAATAGCTCCAACAGAGGCACAACTTCTTTCCTGCATTCACACTTACGGAAAACTTTTGTTAAAAGTTAGTTGCATATACACTCCCCCCTCCACCCCCTTAAAGGACAGACAGTGGTCTTGGAGCTTGCCACTAGAACTTGTGAACAGGAGATTGCAAACAGGAATTGTGGAGTTTTGTCTGGGAGCTGGTAAAGAGAAGGAGGAAGAGAGTGAGTTTGTGGTGAGTTTGTGGTTTTGTTGTGAGAAGTTGTCAATATGTTTTGCATGAGGCCTTTTGTGTGAGATTGTGCTGTTTCTGAATGACTGTTTCAGTTTTAGTTTCCGCCTGGTGAGAATAGGGGAAGCTTGCTGCAGAAATGAATCACTGAGCTGCTAGGAGTTGGAGCTACATTCCTTAGCTGGGTGAGCTTTTCTCACCCAGACAGAGATCTGTATCACCTGAACAAGGCATACAGAGGTCTGGGAGCTTGTGACCAGGAGACTGGAAACAGAAATAAAGGAGTATTATATTTGAGTTTAGCAGGGAAAGAAGACCAAGCACTCAGGAGCTTCAAGTAACAAGGACAGCAAGACTTGTGCTGTGATGACCTGCAGAGAGAACATTTGTTTTCTTACCAGAACCTGTGAACTACACCTGCTTCAAGCAAGGTGGAAGGGCTTGAGGTATGCCTTTCTACCTAGAATGTGGAAAGGAAGATGAGGAGTTTCTGGAAAGGAAAAAAGAAATGACCACAGGACTTCCACATAGGATGAAGCAATCCTATTGGAAGAGGTGAGTACATGGAAGCTCATGACACACAGAGCAGGAGAGACATTCAGTGCCACTGGCACTGAGCAATTGGTATGAGGCTTTATCTATGGAAGGTGACTTGCACCGGGACAAGAATTGCTGTTCCAGACCAGACAGGAAATGGAGGAATACACCCAGTCCCCATGACTGGGAGAAACCCAGTTACTGCCTTGATTACTTGGAGATGTGGTGGTGGTGGATTACTCTCTACTGAGAGGGATGGAGTCATACGTGTGCAAACCTGACAGATCATCATGGAAGATAGGTTGTCACATATGGAATGTGATGAAGAGGTTGCTGAGACCTGCCATGCAAAAACCACTACCACTTTCTGCTGATCCATGTGAGGATGAATAATAGTCAGAAGAAACCTGAAGCTTCATGTCAGCCACTGTGCCCAATCTGGGGCCCTGCATTTTAAGAAGAATGTCATTAAACTAGAATGGGTTTGGAGGAAGGCAACAAAGATGATGAGGGGTGAAAAACAAGACCTGTGAGGAACAGTGGAAGGAGTTGGGTATATTTAGCCTGAAGTCCAAGGAAATGTGATAGCCATCTTCAAATATCCGAAGGGCTGTCACAGAGACAAAGGAGCAGCAGACTTGTTCTCTGTTGCTCCTGAGGGAGCAACAGAGAACCAATGGTTTGAAATTACAGAGGGAGGCTATTCTCTTGATGGGGGAAAAGTGGGCTAAAGAAGGCGAGCCTGGTAGTTCTCTGGCAGCTAGCCTGACAAAGTAGTCCTCCCCTTAGTCCAGGTTAGCAAAGCGAGCGCTCTGCTAATCTGGGTTTTCTGATCATGTGCCGCCAAGGTGTGCCTCGGCGCCATGGTGACAAATGAGGAGAACCCCGCCGGGAGGCTGCGGGGCATCCTGGAACTTTCAGGGGCTGCATGGCCCACCATCCCCGCCACCCTTGTCAGCTCTGTGATGGAGTCAGCAGTCGTGTGGGCTCTCTCCCCGCAGAACCCACTCAAGCGCTTCACACCGATCATGTGAAGCACCTCAGGAGCAGTTTTAGGCAAGAAATTAGGAAGAATTTCCTAACTGGAAAAGCTGTTCAAGAGTGTACAGTCTGCCTTGTGTAGTGGTAGATTCCCTTCACTGGAGATTTTCAAACAAAAACTGGACAGCCATCCGTCAGGGATGCTGTAATAGTTTCCTGCATTGATCAGGGTGTTGGACTAGAAGACCTCCAAGGCACTTCCGATTTTAAAATCCTATTATTCTATGGATTATATTGTCTGTAAATTGGCATTGGCATTAGTTTCATAAGTGCCTGGTGCAATACTTTGAAAATATTATATTTCCTTAAAAAAAAAATCTTCATCTAATATGGGATTAGATAAAAAGGAGATAAAAAGGAGACAGTTAAAGAAAAAGACTGAAGCTATGAATTATATACATACATAGATGGGACACATCACAGACTGTTTAAACATAATTTCCTGTTCCCAGGGAATCCTGGGCCGTAATAAGTGTTGAGGAAAATTCCAAATGAAGGGGAATGAATTTGGACAAGACATCTTACTTAAGTAACATCTCTTGTGCACAATTCCTTGACTCTTCTGCTTTTCTGTGTCCCACAGCTTTGGCACCAGTTTTATTCCTTGCACTGATAATGCAGCCATTACCTCCGAGGAAGGCTCTGCACTGCAACTGTGGTCTCAATTGATATCAAATACTGAGATTTAACTCTCAAAATCCAGGAGATTATGCCCACTTTTATAAAAGTCAATAAGGGCCAGAGAGCAGGTTTTAAAGCAGTAAAATTTAGGATAACAATCAGCTTAATTAGCCTGAAGCCTACTTCTGTGAGGTTAATAGCAGAAGAGTAATAGGAAATCCAGTTGTGGTGGGTGAATGGCTTCTTTGTCTTGTCATTACTCTAATGGTAGTAGAAGGTAGCAATCATAATTGATCAATTTGTCTGTTAAGGTTATGAATATTAAATGATATGTCAGAATTAGATGTTCAAATGAAATTGTTACTTTTAATAACAAGAGCCTCTTGTAAAGTTAAGGGGTATCCATCTCCTTTCATAAATGAATAGTAACATTCATTCCCTTCATACGTGGGTGAATGGTGAGCAAGGGGGATAGGAAGGAAAGGGTGGCTAGGGCAGCCCAAGTAATTCCTCCTGCTCTGCACACCTCCCCCCCCCGACCTACTGTCATTCAGCTGTGGCATCTGATAGGTGCATTTCTCTTCTGGTTGCATGCAGAATCTCAGATCCTTATCTGCAGGTTGCTCACACCAGGAGTAGGAGGAACTCTAAGCATGGATCTGAAACACTATATATACCTGGGGAGAAGGGCAGTAATTACACTGGAATCCAGGAAGAGGAAGAGGAAGAAGAAGATAGTAATATGAAGCGTTGATAATGTAAAATGTTTAAAAAAACAAAGGACTATACAAATCTGAAGATTAATAATGGGCAGTTTGGGTGATACCTTAACAGCCCATGCAATTAGGAAGGGGATGCACCAAGAGCATGCCCATCATGATATTCTCCACCAACAACCTGAGGCCCTCCCGGCATGTCCCTTTACCACATGGGAGGGGGCTGCTTATCTGAATGGTCCTTCATGCTGGACCAGCAGCCATAATCCCATTCCTTATCCACATGTTGATTCTTCACATATTTGCCACATGTACAGGGCTATAGAGTAAGCTATTTGCTAAACTAAAGCATCTTCCTCGAAACTGAGGTCCATGAGGGTATGCTGCTGGAAGGATTAAAATGACAATTTGTAGTAGTGATAGATCAACTCACCTCATAATGAATAGTGATGCGTTTTCTGGCAGAAAATGTTTGAAAAGAGCAGTCCAGGGAAGCTCCTTCCCAGTATTCTCTGACTGCCCCCCCCCTAGCAAAATTACCCTTGAAAAGGGGGTGACTGGCAGCACAGAGGACTTGCTGGAGATGAGAGAAGCCTTGTAAGCATCATTTTAACAGTTTGAGGTGACACAGGAAATTATGAGGCTGTTCACACGAGCAGTCCTACCCCGGGTTGGGCAGCTGCTCATGTGAAGCACCAGGATCAAGGCCGAAACTATACTATCCTCCCAGGTAGCCTGGGATTTTTACCTAGCCTTTTACCCAGGGCTGGGGTAAAAGCAGTCTTTGTCTGGGGTAAAAGCAGTCTTTGTCTGCTCAGGCTGCTTGCAGTCTGGGTGCACACACGAGTGTGCGCCCAGACTGCAAGCAGCCTGAGCAGACAAAGAGCCGGGCGCCTAGAGGCCTGGCTTGAAGGGAAATCCCTCATTGCAATCCCTCAGTGCATTTAGGGATTTCTGCAGGCCGGTCTGCATTTTCCTAGCCTCAGTCAGTACTGCCAAGAGGGGCGTGGATCGTGTGAGGGCACAAGTTGTGTGCCTCAATGTTGCCTTCCCTCTGCTCTCTCCCTGCTCACTGCAAATGGTCGCGAGAATGACCTTTATAAGTTTCAAGAACCTTGACAAGAAAGGAAGTTCCTCAACATGCTACCAACTCCACTTGCACCTTTACAAATCCAACTTTGGGAATTGTGGCAAGGGGGGATTAGTGAGGAGAACTGGTTAGTGCTGGCAAACATTTTATGATCTGGGATAAAATGTTGCAGAGGGTTTGTACTCCACTCATGGGTGGGTTAGCTTTCCCAAGTGGGGGAGTTTGTTTCTGAAAACCCTGCTTTTTGAAGTTTGCCACATCACTAATTCACAGTTTGATGGTTTATTTCAACTGTTTGAGGCACACACCCACATTTTTCTGTATTTCCAAGAAGTTGAGGAAGCATGGTAAAGAGGAATACAATAATCATGTGCTGAAGACTACAGAGAAACAGCTCTCCGTCAGTGGTCCCTCTAATCCCCCCCCCCATCTCTGTGCATAATGAGTTTGTTCTGGGCAGTAGTATCCAGGCAGTGTGTGTGCATGTGCATTCAGAATGGGGCCTCCCTGATTCAACCTGAACAGGACCTAAAATTAACTGAGTGGACATGAAAAATCTTGTTAGTGCGTACATGTGCACATGCCTTAGAGGGAACAGTGCTCTCTGTATTGTTGAGAGGCAATATCTCACAGTATTGTTGAGAGGCATCCATACTGGAAATGTTTGCTTGAACCACCCTCTGTACAAACTTTATGAAGGTCCATGCACCCTTTCATGTATTATAGGAATCGTACCCTTTTCTGATACAAAGGGTCACCACAATGTTAGAAAATGGACCTGTAAAATGGACCCTGAGTCCAGAAATGTTTCAGAAACTGTGCAAGATCCTTCAGAATAGGTAACCATTGCCAGAGGCACTCTCACCCCTGGACTTTGGGACTGAAGTCCAGGGCCTCCATACCCCTGGGGACCCCCAAATCCCCCCCAAACCTATCCCAAATGGTTTGGTTTGTGCCCTCAAGAACCTATGTGTTTAAAAAAAATGATACTGAACTTGCAGCAGGGCGGCCCTCCAAAGGCCTTTAGGTCCAGGCTCCAAAATTACCTAAGGTGCACCTCTGACCGTTGCTCGTCATTAAAACAATAGAATATTATTTTAAATGACATCGTTTTCTGTTAAATTAGTTTATATTTCCTGACTTTAAATATATTAATGGAGCTAAGCCTTTGAATGGTCCAGGAAACTAATATAAATAAATACATTTAGCAATAGCAATAGCAATAGCACTTACATTTATATACCGCTCTATAGCTGGAAGCTCTCTAAGCGGTTTACAATGATTTAGCATATTGCCCCCAACATTCTGGGTACTCATTTTACCGACCTCGGAAGGATGGAAGGCTGAGTCAACCTTGAGCCCCTGATCAGGATCAAACTTGTAACCTTCTGGTTACAGGGCGGCAGTTTTTTTTTTTTACTACTGCATCACGCAGTAGTGTACTTCTGTACACTATTTAGAAATATGGAACACTGCACATGAAATGAAATATAATCAATATTAAACATGAAATACAATATTATTAAAAGTTCTAAAATTTTGATTTTAAAAATTTTTTCACCCATGTCATTAAGGTAATTGGGTAGAAAATTGTATGCATTAGAGGTGCACACCAACAAAAATTTAGCCACTGATCTGTGGAAGTAAAGTGTAGAGTTAAGTGCTGAAATTCTATTGATATAGCTGCAACTATGGCACACTTTACTTTTACTTTATGAGCTGGTTCATACAACTAGGCATACCATTCCTTTGAGCAATCATGCCTGTTGGTTCACAATTATGACAGAGGCCAGTGTGAATTGTGTTGTACATGCTGGGATCCAAGAGCTATATTGGCCAAGTACAGCTATGATCATGTCAATGACTGCCAGCTTCCCTTGTGTACAGTTGGATTCATGTTAACCTTTATTCATGCAGTTATGGACCTGTGAACATAATCTCCTGCAGAAATTTGTTTGGCAATATAAACCCACTTTAGCATTCATTGTGACCAAGGTCTTTATTTTGACATCTTTCAGAACTGAGCTATGAAGAATGTTAAATATGAATCCCTGAAAACAACACTGTCAGGTATAAAATGGAGTGGTTACTTGGTTTCATTTCACTCTTCCCCTCTTTCATGTATAGTCTGAGGCCTGTCAAATGCACACTGGAGTTCTATCACAGGGAAAATACCTCTGGTGTTATTAAGGTCATTCACATGACCTTGTTAACTGGGCTGGGGTGGGGAAGGCAGGATCACACCTACCTTCCCCAGACATGCATCCACATGGTTCCCCAGACATGCGTCCACATAGACCACACTGCTGGGAGTGGCGTGGCCATCTGGAGGCCAGGAGAATACATTCCAGCCTCCAGAAATCCCACAATGCACTGCATGTGAAGCACAGTGCATTGGGGAATTTCTCCACTGCTCTAAGTGCTCTAGGCGCTTAGAATAAGGGTCTGAATAAAAAATGTGGGCTACCCAGTGAAGTAGTGCCAGAATTGGGCCTGATCCCAGTGCTGCACACAAGGAGCCCTACCTGGGTAGGGCTGTGCAAATCCTCATTGTGCATGCCCTCATTGTGATGTAGTGCTCAGAATCCCTTAGGAATGAGAATCAGGATGCAACCAGGTTAGGCTCATCAGATGCAGGATTTAATGTTCAGTTTCCATCTGCAGCAGGCTGCTCTCCTTCCTTTTAGAAGTTCCTGGACCTTTCCAGACCAGTCTAAATCCTGGGATGGACCTGCTAATCCAAGTCTTTCTAAAATATTTGCCTGGATCAAAGAACTGGCTTGTCACAAATCACATTCACCTTATACTATAATCCTTTTTACTGCACAACTGTGTACAGAGGTGCCATTAGGCCTGGACTTATGGGTGCAAATTAGGCCTGGATGTTCTGGGTGGTCTCTCTGCTCTCCTGGAGGGCCCAAGCAGCACACAAGCCAGCAGTGGGAATTTCCTCCCTGTGGCAGTGGTGTAGACTTTGCAATTCCTCCCCACCCGGCATGCTGGTAGCCTGGTGCTGGACACCAGGAGACTCTCTCCCTGTGTGGGGGCAGACTGCTGCTGCTGTCTCTGCTTCTCCGACCCAACCATCAGTTGTTTGGTGGGTCTCTGCAGCAGCATGGGCTGGAAGGCTGCCCAGGAGCAGAGGGCTGAGCTTGGGAGGCAGGGAGTCAGTTCTGGTTGCCCCCAGACTTGTGCAAGCCCTCTGCACTGCCTCTCTCACCACTGCCTTCTTGTGTGCTGTGCCTGCCACATTGTGGGAGCCATACAGAAAGTGCATGGGGGGGGACTATATGGGTCTTGTATGGGTTATTCCCCTTTTGTCTATTCCCAAGATGCCTTGGGCTAGGGATTTGATATTAGGCAGGATGGGAGGGCTCTGTATATTTATTATTATTTATTTATTCGTTTTCTATACCACCCTTCCAAAAATGGCCCAGGGAGGTTTACACAGAGAAATAATATGTAAATAAGATGGATCCCTGTCCCCCAAAGGGCTCACAATCTAAAAAGAAACATAAGATAGACACCAGCAACAGTCACTGGAAGTACTGGGGGTGGATAGGGCCAGTTACTCTCCCCCTGCTGAATAAAAAGAATCACCATGTTAAAAGGTGCCTCTTTGCCAAGTTAGTTTTAAAATTTAAAACAGTTCGGTCAATTCGTTTATTTTTAATGGGTTGGTTTTTTTAAAATTGAATTTCAAAAAAGTCCGATAAGTGGCTTGTTTCATGGCAAAAAGGTTACAAAATCTTCTGGAACTGAAGCCACCCCCCCACCCCGAGCATTATTCTACCCCCATGTGGAAGAATCTGCCCTTTGCCTTCATAGAGAAGGGTAAAGCACTCCACTTTTCTTCCAACCTTTTATATATCCTGGAATGACTTGGCCTAGGGCTTTGATATTAGACACAGATACTGTATAGGGCATGATGGGAGGGCTCTGTATATTTAATCTGAAGCAGATAGGTCAATATTTTGATTTTTAATATTTTTGACTGTTTTTAAACTTTTAATCAGTGGGAATTGTGCGCTCAAGATGCTGTGTGAAACATGTGATGAGTGTGTGTGTAGAGGATGCTTATTTTGCAAGCCCCCCCCCCCGCGCGTAATCCCACTAGGTCCAGGCTCCAAAATTACCTAGCTTCACCTCTGACTGTGTAAACATAAATGCTCACAAAATACCATGAAAATGGAGATTGCTGCCCCTCTAGGATGATGAAACTTTGAAAGGCAAGCAGTGTTCCTTCTAAGGTATGCATTTGTGCATGCGCTCACCCATTTTTTGATGTCTGCTCAGTTAATTTTAGATCCTGCTCAGGTTGAATCAGGAAGGCCCCACCCTGAACGCATGTGCTCACACACTGCCTTGATACTGCCACCCAGAACAAATCTAATTCCACACAGAGATGAAAAAAAATTAGAGAGAACACTGAAGGCAAGGTCTAAGTTCTACTCCAGCCATCTGCAAGCGGAAAAAAGTGTTTGAAATAAAGTAAAGTAAAATGGAAAGTCATAGTTACCCATCTTTAGCTGTGATTCTGCAATGGAAAAATAACCATATCAGCATTATCAGTCTCCATTTGGTTATTCAGTCACCTGGTTTGTTTAAGTTGTGTATGAACTACAGAAAGAGCGCCCCTCCCAAATACTTGGAGTTGAATTTAGTTTGCCTAGCTGTGGTTAAAGGGGTTATTACAGTGGATAATTTTAACTGTGCATCTGCAATGGCTATTTGCTTAACATATTGTACATTGTTTGTTTCTCTGTATATTTAATTATCTTAACTCACCTGGAGCTAGGATAGGCATTGAATAAATTTAAATAAATAGATCACATGAAACCAGTTTTCATTTCTATTATTAGCTTGTGATAAACAAATCATGATTTAAGTGCAGTAG
Organism: Hemicordylus capensis; assembly: GCF_027244095.1. Lineage (NCBI taxonomy): Eukaryota > Metazoa > Chordata > Lepidosauria > Squamata > Cordylidae > Hemicordylus > Hemicordylus capensis. Next base: position 60,818,078 of record NC_069658.1, read on the forward strand.
CCTGATGCATGCCCTTGTAGGAAACACATGTTTGTAGGAAACACATGTATTAATTTCCAAATTTCAAATGATAGATTCTAATTAGTGATGGGTGAGCTCTCCCAAGCTCACATCAGATTGGCTCAGATTAAGTTGATCTATTTCCTCCCTAAATTGGGAAACACTGACATGCAGTAGCCCTTGGAAAAAATGTATTTCCCAGGTCTATTTGCACCTGGCATACTGCATCGCAGCATTTCAAATACTGGATATCTCCCTCCCTCCCTCCCTCCCTTTCTCCTTCATGCTTTCCACTACCATTGAAGCAGCCACTGCTGCCAAGTAAGTGAGTCAGAGAGAAGGAAGGGGAAAGGATTTGGAAGGTTGTGGATGTGTAAGAGGGATTGTAAGGGTTTTGGAGCTTGATGTGTCAGGGGTGGAATCCTTTTCTGGCTCACATTAAAATAAAAGCTGGAGAATAATTTGGGGGCTGATGATACTTGCCCTATTTTTGAGCCTCAAGAGTCCCCAAGACTCTAAACCTAATTCCACATAAATACCGCTTTAATGTTAACATAAAATTAACAGTGTTGCTGATTAGGGATGGACCATGGCCAACCTACTGAGGCTATTCTCACAAGCAGCAGAAACCGGGCTAAGGGAGCCCAGCCTGGTTTCTGCTGCTCATGTGTTTCTGCTGCTAGCAGCCAGCCCTCTTAAAATCCCCCCCACCCGGTTAAACGAGGTTAGCGGACCGCGCTCTCTGCTAAACCCATTTTTTTGGTCGTGTGTTGCCGCAGCATGGCGACTCAAGAGTAGACCCCCAACGGGGAAGCTACAACAAGCCTCCCTGTGTTGGGGGGCTCCCCAGGATGCCCCATGCACTTGCGTGGGGCATTCTGGAACTTCTGGGGGCAGAAGGCCCCCGACCCCAGCCTCCCCAACCAGCTCCATGACGGACCCAGTAATCATGTGGGCGGCCTATCTGGCCACCCAGGGCGAGCTGCCTGCTCATGTGCACAGAGAGTGGGATCAAGCCTGCTCTCCCCGCAACCCCCCTGTAGGCTTTCCAAGAGCCTTACTAACTAAGTGTGCAGCGGTGCACTGGGAAGAAGTATTCCTGCTCTGGATAGCCTCCTTTTGCATCCCAGCACCTATTGAGCAAATGGAGGTCAATTGCTGATCACTCCTTCCCCTGGAAATGCCCCGTGTGCTATCTGAAAGTATGTCTCTGGTGAAGCAAAGCAGGATGCAAAGGTGGTGTCATGAGTCAGCATGATTGGGCATGGCCCAAGGGCCTACATGCATTGAAGGAGCCACTAAGCCAACCCCTTACAGTGGTTGTGCATGGGCATCATGCAGAGGGATGGAAGCCAAGCACAAATGGAGGCTCAATGCAAGGCTTTGCCCTAGGGTCCCCTGCATCCTTGTTCTATTCCCTGGCAAAAGCTATGGATGCATTGTAGAAAGACACAAGGATGGGACTACATAGTGACAGTATAATGCAGGGTGAGCAGTAGGGAGGGAGAGAGCCTGAAATAAATTCAACATACATGCATGCATGCATACACACACACACACACACACACACACACACACACACACACACACACACATTTGAAAGATTTATATTCCTATTCCATCCATTTTACAAAATTCTAGATATCTTCAAAAGAAAGCTTGCCACACCCAGACATTATGATGAAAACAACACTTTACAAAATATATTACTAAAAATTGTACATGGTAGCTGCTAGACTATCCCCACGTGAAACACTTGCCTAAGCAGAGATGTTTTATAGTGCTTTCCATAATTCTTCAGGACTGAATTGTAGCAAGCTTCATTAGGCATTTGATTTCACTGGTTGGGATCCAGTTTAGGAGCATGGGATTCTTTAATCTACTCCAAATGGATTTTGAAACTTTCTGTCCCCAGTTTAGACAAACGGGTCTGTAACCTCTTGTGACCTGTGTTATTAAAAAAAAAAGTTGCTGTCCTGTATACTTAATTGAGAATAAGATCCATTGAAATCAGTAGGTCTTGCTTTTGAGTAAATATGGACAGCATTATCTTTGCATTATTTTTTCCTACTAATTGCCTGGAAGATAAGCCAGTGTGAGCCACATCATTGGTGGACAGAGGACAAAAAATTAAAAAATTGTTTTTATGGCATTGGCAACATGACTAGGTCAATCTGCTGAAAAGCAAGACTTATCAGGGAATTATACTCTGTTCAGTTTAGCTAGGATGCTTTATTATGACCCTTTTAAGTGAGGATCTAGCAACCATATTAAGGATCATAGTAGCCCCTGAAATTGAATGGGTTCTTATATTTAGTGTTAAACTGATCAAAGAATTGTTCTGTGATACTATAAGCAGAGCACATGGAAAAACCGCTCCCTTCATGTAAAACTCAAGGATCAAGTCCAATCATATAACATCCACCGCCTGAAATTCTGCAGACACTCTAATGCATATGTTGGACTTTTCATGAACAGGGACTACCCGATTCTTCTAAATATTAAGGAATGTTCTAGGTGTACAAGTGATTCCACACGCAAAGCATTCCCTGGCATTGAGCAAAAAACTGCAGCCTCTGCTCTCATGGAGTCCCACATCCGCTTACCCTTACTCATTGCTAGGAAATGAGAAACATTCAGACTAGTTAGTAATGACCCACTTAAGTTCCATTAATTTGAATGGGATTCAGTCATAACCAACCTAGTTAGGATGCTGCCCAATTATTATTTCACCATTTTGAGATTGTTTTAATATGCGTGTTATGACCTGTGGTTACAAAAATAAACTTATCATAGAAATTGATTGAATGAATGAATGAATGAATGAATGAATAAAATAAATATTACTTACTCACTCACCATTTTGAAGGAGGGCAGTGGTAGAAAACATGATCTTTCCTGCCTGCAACCTCGGAGAAGCTGATGCCGATCTGTGAAGACAATACTGAGCTAGATAGACCAATAATCAGACTCAGTATATGCAGGAGCGGAGCCAGGCTGGCGATGGCCCATGTGTGACTGCTGCTGTGGCCCCTTGGACCCGCCCCCCACGTCTGACTCCAGACACGCCCAACTAGCCACGCCCCCATGCCTGGCATGGTCTCCCTTCCAAATGGGGCTGTGTGGCCCCATTTGGAAAGGAGATAGGCCCACACTGCATGCCCCACAAACAATCCTGCCTTTTCCCTGCTGACACTTCCCCATAAAAAGTGGGGCGGCAGTGGGGGCAAAGCCGAATGCAGGTACGTTCAGTCTTTTGTGCAGTTCCCCATGCCGATGCTGCATATTATACGCACGTGTGTGCTTCAATACCACAGAGAAAAACTCACCACCCCACAAAATGTGAGCGTTGCTCAGCCCAGGCCCCTAGGGATGCCCGGCTTCCCCTTCAAGTCCCGCCAAGTGCTAACACCGCTGCTGGGTTAGCCTGAAATGCCTTGGTGCTCTGCAGTGCAGCTGACCTCCCGCCACCTCTAGGCACTGTGGGCTTCTGGTGGCCCAGGCAATAGCTGAGCGGCTTATTGCTGCCAGGTGGGCTTGGATGGGAAGACCCTGTCCCCCCAAAGTTTGGGAAAGCTGCTTGCGTGGATTTGAAGTGACTCCTCCTGGATTCCTACCTCCCCTCTGCAGTCCCAGAATCCTCCCGGTGTGTTCTTTGGCTGACTAGAATATACTTGCCCCACGCCTCCCCTGTGCCCCATAGGCCAATAACGGGGAGCCCATGCCATAAAAGTCCTGCGACTCTGCTTCTGCTCTTCACTTCCCATTGCATGAAGCTTGACAGACAGGTTTCCGTGTAGAGCCCCGCTCCTGCCATAAAGGCAGGGAGAGCCGTTCCGGCCTCACCGCCAATGCAGCGCAGGCCAATCTCTCTCCTAAATGGGGCTGCGCGGCCCCGTTTGGGAGGGAGATTGATTGGCCCCGCTGCATTGGCAGTGGGACCAGGAGTGGTTCTCCCTGCTTTTAAGGCAGGAAGAGTCACTCCAGGTGCACTGCCAACGCATCACGGGCTGATTTTGGCTCCAAACAGGGCTGCGTGGCCCCGTTTGAGGCTGAAATAACGCCTCCGCATCTGACGTCAGATGTGGGGGGCATGTCTGGGGCCGCGCAGGTTCTTTGAACCGGCCCAGGTTCTATGAACCCATTTGCCCAATTGTAGATCTGCCCCTGAGTATATGGCAGCTTCCTATGTTCCTATGCTTTGTATGGAGAAGGTCCCAGTTTCAGTAACTGGCATTTCCAGGCAGGGCAGGGAAAGATCGCTGCCTGTCTGAAACCCTAGAGAGTTGTTGCCAATCAGTATAGATGAAACTGAGCTAGACGGCCCAACCATTTGACTCTGTATAAAATGGCTTCATACGTTCTGCTTTTGGAATGGGCATTTGCCTTTTAAGAATGTTTTGTTCCCCTTCAACTTACACAGTTCGATAGCCTGTAAATGTGGCATTCTATAGCAAAGCAAAAACAAAATAGGGTAAGGTGTTATTCACTGAAAAAATTGGTAAGAAGTTGTCTCTGTGTTTACAGCATCAAGTACCAGAGACCTGCTCGAAGAAGTTTCACGCACTCATTATTTATTAGTCACATTGCAGACAGATTTGAGGAAGAAAGGGCATGAGTTCAGCATAATGAATATGTCTGCCAACCATTTTTATAATGACTAGCTGCAATTTTTATTGTGTGTCAAAGTGTATGCTGTACTGTACCGTTAGCTTTCTTGTTTGGCACAATAATAAAAAAAAGATGTAATGTATCCCTAGAAGTCTAGCTAGTTCAAAGACGGGAAATAATTTATTCTGCTGGTGGTACTGTTGCATATGCTGATAAAATTATTGTGCAGGTGTGTCATGGAAGACTTGAGAACACCAGTCAGACTATTCATTATTCTCTTTAAGAAACAGAAATCATAGAGTAAAAGGAAACATCAAGCACAGTCCAAACTCTAGCCAATAATAGTGCCACCTATTGACCACTCCATGTAATGATATTTGCATATAATATGATCACAAATACCAGAGCATCATTTATAATGAATTGTTCTTTATCTTCAATAAAGACACTCCTAGAATGGACAGCTTTGTTATTTGAGCACAGCTTTAGAGCCAGGTGTATCACCTGGTATATTACATACTCTTTAAAATGATAATTTGTTTTTTAAAAATTAAAATGTGTTATGGGGGAAATAAATAATTAGAAGAAATCTACATTGCCTTCTGGTTAATCAGAAAAGTAAACGGGGAAAGAAACTGTTGACTTGGTAGCATTTTTGTTCAGTAGCACTAAGTATATGAGGGTAGATTAAATAGCATGAAATCAGCATTTTGCAATGCAAAACAGCGCAGTCTCTTTTTATCTAAATTATGTGGGGGCATCCAAAGAGTCTGCATAATCAGAAGTTTCTTATAAATTATATGAGCGATATTTACCGTAGGGGCTTCATTGACAGGAGCACAATAATTGAAGGTAAAGTTTAAATAATGAGCATTGATTAGCATAAGATTTTGTTCAAGCAGATTCAGCTGAACAATTTGCAAATGTCAAATAAAATACAAAATTCACAGGGTTAATATAGTAAAATAATACTCTCATTACAACCAACTAATGTTTAAATTTTAGTATCTGAATTACACAGTTTGAGTTTTTGAATTACACAGAATCCCTCCTTTTCCAGGGGAAAACTGATGAGAGTGAGGACATGAAACTGAAGCCTTATCCACAGCTTGTTTCAGTCTTAATACCATAATGGAAAAAGATCTGTAAAATCTTAAATAAGGCTAGAATTAATATTATATGGGTACCACAATGCAGCAGAGAAACGATGGAGGAGTGCCCACTGAAAATATTTTCTAAAAAGAAAAAGAAAAAACAGTGGTTAACTATGCATCTAGCTCTGACCAGAGCTTACAAATCCATCATAAGGCAATACAATGCAGTCTTATTTATACAATTGACCTGAGGGATCATGCAAAAGCCTCCTGTAAACAGATGTTTAGATAAACAGGAGTTCTACTTACAGATAGTATTTACAGTAGGCTTTTACTGATACTGAGCTACATGGTCAGGAGCGGGGAAGGCCGCAATGAATTTCCTGCTTCCAAACTGCCAGGGCCCAAATGGATTTGATAAGAGTGTCTTCACAGCTCGGATTTTGCTTTAACGTGTGATTCTAAAAATATAGACTATGCATGTGGCAAGCAAATGTTTGAAAATGAGTAGATCACATAGGCACACTGCTCAGAAACAAGCGAGATACAATTGTTTAAACCCAGGTCTCCCCAATCATGTATAGCAGAGAAGGGGCAAGGGTCCTAAGCAAAAGGAAACACAGATTAGGGGAAGTGAACCCTCTCTGCAGCCACTCCTTACCCCTCTATACAGGCGCTCTCCCCAGCACTTTTCTCCCTTTATTTATTTCCAGCTTTATTTCCAGTTGAGCACAGATGAAGAGAAAAGTGCATGGGGTTTGGTGGGTTCAGCACCCCCTGCCTGCACACTCCATTTGCTGTTAAAAGTGGACCACTGCTCCCCCAAATCTACATGATTTGGGATAAACAGGGCTTAAAGATGTAGATCTGTTGCTATCACGTTTAGTTTGGTCCTCCCAGAGTAAGGACAAGTTGTGAGGAGTGTGAAAATTTATTTTGTTTCATTACTCATTGAGTTATTCATGTGTGAGGATCACATTCAGCTCATTTCAGGTCACATTCAAAGTGATCTTGTAATCCATGGTTACTATGTCATGTGGAATGAGTACTGTATGGGGTTGGGGTTATGACGTTATGTATATTTTACAGAACTGTGTTGCTTTGTATGTTATTGCTTGTAAGCTGCCCTGAGTCCTATGGGAGTAGGGTGACATATAAATCTATATACATACATACATACATACATACATACATACATTTTATATTTCCCATTTATTTTGATTTCCCATTGCTTTCAATGGGAAAACAGAAACAGTGGTTTTGGGACAAGAAGGTCTCCTGTAGGGACTGGAGCAATTTTTGTGTGGGGTGCAGCCATTTTCCAGGGTGCAGGGTATTTAAATTGCCCATAGAATGGCAAATAGAAGGGCTTTGCTCCATGGGCAATTTCAATACGTCACAACTGGAAAATGGGTGCTACAAGTGAACCTCTTGCCTCAGCAGTCCCCTGTGGGGCATAGGCTTTCACTCCGCAGCAGATTTGTTTGGGGGGTTCAAGGTGTTTAAATTGCCTCTCAAATCCCAAAGAGTTAAAAACGAGTAACTTATTCGCTATTCGTTCAAAGCTTTGGTCATTCATTTTAGATCAAATGAAAAATTAACAGAATGTGCCCATTCAGTTGAGTTTTCATTTATTTTGAATTGAACAATACACACACACACACACACACCCCACTTGCTGAGGCTCCCTAATGGATGTTCACTTGGTGGCAAACTCAATTTCTCTTTAGTGCTATTCAGACATTATGCTAAATTAGTATACAGATGTCTGTACACAGGTACATGTTTTTGTGTGAATAAACTGTATGTGTATGTACATTTGGTTATAAAAGTGAACCTGGGCACAGGCCCCTCAAATGCATAGGAAGTGTTCTGCTGTACCTGTGATCTACATAATGTGTGAATAACTGTACCTGTGTACACTGTACACCCTTTGTACAAGTGTTCAGCATAATGTCTGAACAGGGCTTTTGTGTCATCTCTTAGAAATTCACATCACAGGGTCAGATGATGAGGATTCATTATTTTCAATGAAACCCAGTTTCTAATGTCATATTCAGTACAGTGCAGATGCAAATAATGGAAAGAACATCTAGAAATCAGAAGTACAGATAAACAAGTTTCCTATTTCCAGCAGGATTGCATGGGCAGGACACCAGCTCCATGGTGTACAGTCCATGAATGTGGTTGAATATTCAGATAATAAGGATTCATGCACATAATGCTTTCCTTGCTTGAACAATCGCCTGTACAGTACAAGCTCCTTATACCGAGCTTCTGTTTGGTATTTACACAAGATCTGTCACACATGTACTGCAGTGTGGAAGGACAATAGCCCAGTGCAGTGTCTGCATTAACTTTGGTGATAAATGCCTGGTTCTTCCTTTGGAGGATTATTAAAAGAGTTCTCTAGAGGACTAAAATGGTGGAAGCCACACATTTAATAGCTCAGGTACAAAGAGTCAGATTGTGCCAGTTGGCAAAAGTTAGCAGGAAGCTGTCACAATAAATGGCAGCAGCTGCTCATAGTTCTAAAGAGTATGTCCCAGTCAGAACTGAAAACTGATGGCATCTACATTAATACTACCTTAATAGTCCATCTGCTACTCCATAGGGTCCCTAGCTGCTGTATGGAGTCATAGGCATTTGACAGGCAGTCTCTGAATGCCAGACGCTCATCGTGCCAAATGTTTTAGGCTGCCTCGTATCGTTCTGATCTGTCAAACTTTCCCTACTCATATATCAGGCAAGGAGTTGTGAGGTATTTAAAAAAAAATTCTACACATCATTGGCTTTTAGCATCAGGGCAGCCAGGAGTTTGGAAGAGAAGCTGTTTTGGTTACCCCCATTTTTTTCCTTGACAAGGCACAGTGAATAACATTGGCTTCCGATATACTATAGTGGCTGTTTTAACAAAGGGGAGTGACAAGCCTCACAGAGAAATCAATCACTATTTCCCCTTCACATTTTATAAATCATTGTTACATTGTTCCAGGTAGCAATTAAAACAGCTAACAATCAGAGGAGGCACTGTATCGACAGGAGCAGTATTACAGCAATAAACAAACAGATGAGAGCTTAACTTTAAAATTCCCCATCGTATGAACATGTATAAATTGTTTCACGTAGCTCAATACATGTGAAATCTTTGTACTCTGCCTTAGAAATTATCCAAACAATATTGGGATGAACTTTATTGCATTCCTATAACCAGCAGAAATATGGAAAAACCTTCCAGCATCCTAAGCTCAGACAAAAATACCAGTACATTAACACTGATCCATCTAAAGTTGTGTTTTATCATTCATTGTGATGTTTTGTTACTGAAAGTTGTGCATCCAAATTAGTCATATTAGAAGATGAGTGAAATGTTATTTTACTTTGTTTAAATAAAACAAATCCATCATGCCCAAAGTCCATAACAGCCTCACCTCAAAATTATACTGTTATTACATTACATTCTCCAATATCCTTGATTGAAGAAGGTCTTACTCCTAGGTAAGTGTGCATAGAATTGCAGTTCATGCCTCATTACATAGGAACATACGCTGCCATATACCTAGTCAGACCACTGGTCCATCAAACTCAGTATTGTCTACACAGACGGGCTGCGGCTTCTCCAAGGTTGCAGGCAGGAATCTCTCTTAGCCCTATCTTGGAGATGCCAGGGAGGGAACTTGGAACCTTCTCCTCTTCCCAGAGCAGCTCCATCCCCTAAGGGGAATATCTTACAGGGCTCACACATGTAGTCTCTCTTTCATATGCAACCAGGGCAGACCCTGCTTAGCAAAGGGAACAAGTCATGTTTGCTACCACAAGACCAGCTCTCTTTAAATGGCTGTGTGCAAGCCTCAGCCATTTCTGAGTAAATTGTGCTGTGTCTGCAGCTGGGAGATGAGCAAACTAGGCCCCAAACTACTCAGTGGGTGGGGAAAAAATGCTCCAGGAAAAATTTAAAAATATATGTTTATGATGGCAAAGATCTAGGAAGAAGGAAAACAAAACAGAAATAGATAAAACTCCTTCCTCAATGTTTCTAAAGATTGGTGTTGTTTTCCCCCAATCACCACAGGCTGTCCTACCATGTAGTTGATTGAGGGGGTCAGAGGAGCACCTAGGTACAGGTGCACCTCCTAAAGGTCTTTGGAGCCCACCCACCCCTGCAGGTTATGCGTCCTCTCTCCCTCTCCCTCTCCCTCTCTCTACACACACACACATACACACACTGTGACACATGCAGTATTTTTAATATACTGGTATATTTATACCATAACTGGAATATTTATGCAAATATGCACTAGCAGAAACATTTCAACACACAACATATTCCCATCCCACATATTTCTTTACCCACTCCTCCCCCTCTCTAAAGCAGCTGGTGTAGGTCACAATCACACTTGGCTGCCCAGTGCAGCAACCACATCACCCAGGACAGATTAAAGAGGATTTGGGAGCCCCTAGGGAGTGTAGAGGCCCTGGACTCCAGGGCCTTTGGAAATCGCCCTCAGTTGCATTTGAATTGGAGACTACATTTTGAGCACTGTAAGAAATTCCCCTTAGGGGATGGGGCCGCTCTGGGAAGAGCATCTACATGCTTGCATGCAGAATGTTCCATGTTCCCTCCTGGTCATCTCCAAAATAGGGCTGAGAGAGACTCCTGCCTGCAACCCTGGAGAAGACGCTCCCAGTCTGTGTAGACAATACTGAGCTTGATGAACCAGTGGTCTTACTCAGTATATGGCAGCTGCCTATGTTCTTGCGTTCCTAAGTGGCTGGCTTGCTCTTTCTCCTGCTGTGGCCAGCAAGCAAGAGGAGGAAGAGGAGGAGGAGGAAGGATGGAGGGAGGGGACTGGCTAGCTCAGTAAGCACTGTGGCAGGGGGCAGATACTCCTGCCCTGCTACTCTCTCCACATTCTCAGTGCTTGCCTGCTCAGGGTGACCAGCCACCCAGTAAAATGTCGCAAGCAAAAATGTTTGTTTTCCGGAAAAGTGTGAGCTTTAAAAGGCTTGCATGGTTATGCTGAAGGGAAAGAATGGCAGTTCAGTCCCCAAATAGCAAAGCAAAACCAGTTTGGTGAGAAAGCAGCAAAGCAAAAGGTCTTGAGACAGTCCTTTAGTACTGAAGAACTACAAAGATTTATTGAAAGAAAAGGTTACAAATGAATGTGAAAAAGCCTGCAGCTTAATTTCAGCTGTAACTCATGGCTGAAGAGAAAGACAAAAACAAACAACCATCTCTGGAGAGATAAAATGGAGACTAACATTGGAAGAACAAAGAGGGGAGGAGTCCAGCACTTTTATCCATTACCCTAACCACGTCCCAGTGGTTCCTATGAGACCACTGTAAAGTAAAGTGTGCCGTCGAGTCGGTGTCGACTCCTGGCAACCACAGAGTCCTGTGGTTGTCTTATGGTAGAATACAGGAGATGTTTACCATTGCCATCTCCCACGCAGTATGAGATTATGCCTTTCAGCATCTTCCTATATATAAAAGTTTTCTAATCGCTGTCCTGTACTCATGGTTGTCTGGCAGAAGTTTACTCTCCTTCTGTTTTAGGTAACCTGTTTCCATAGGTGCACTCATTTCTTTGGCTTCTGTAAGTCCCAAATATTCTAGCAAATAATCTATTTTCTGTTTTTGGTTAAGCAAAAAGCTTCCATCCTCTTCTCTCTCTGTGTGTATCCAAGGTAGTGTGAAACAGGCCCAAGTTCTTTAACTTCTATCTCACTGTTCGGTGCTTTATCATTTCAAGGCTGTCCTCTCTATTTTCATAACAAATTCTCAAATCATCAACACAAGTAAGTATATAGGTCCATCTGTTGTCTATGAGCCTCGAGTACAGGCAAGGGCCAGCCTTTGCTTGGGTAAATCCCTCATTGACTAGCAACTGGTTTAATTTGACATTCCAGGCTCTTGCAGCCTGCTTTAGTCCATAGATATTTTTCTGCAGCTTGCATACAAGTTTTTCTTTAACAGTTTCCACAAATCTTGGAGGCTGTTCCATAGAAATATCTTCTTTGATGTCTCCATGAAGAAATGCAGTTTTCACGTCTATGCAATCCACTTTTATTTTCCTTGCTGCTGCAATGCTTAGGAGTGTCCCTAGTGAGGTGTGTTTTACGACAGGAGCAAATATCTCATCATAATCTTCCCGACATATTTGCAAGAATCTCTTTGCTACCAGTCTCACTTTGTAATGCTGGACATCGCCTTCTGCATTTTGCTTAATTTTAGAAATCCGCTTGCACCCCACAGTCTTTCTTCCCTCAGGTAGCTCTGTGAGTATCCACATGTTATTTTTGTGCAATGTTTCCATCTCTTCTTTCGCAGTTTCCTTCCAGTTTTGTGCTTCAGTTGCAGGTAAGTTATCAATTTCTTTCTTCATGCTTGATTCACCTTTCTCCCTTTGCAATGTAGGGAAGTTTCTTAGGTGGAACTCCTTCATTTTGTCATGTTGAATGCCACACCCTTTATTAGTCATCGACATCTTCTTCTGCTGAATTGCTGTAAAACTTACAGTGAATCCTTCCTTTTGGCCATATTGCCTTGATTCTTTCTCCAACTGAAAATTGGGCTCTAGTTTGGCAGTTCACAGTGGTTGGTTTTTCATTTTCACTGAAGTATGCTACATTGCATATTTTAATTGTTTCTTTGGCAAGATCTAAAGTCCTATATTCTTTACATCCTATGGAATAGCCAACCAGTATTCCTTCCCCAGATCTACAGTTGACTTTGGTCCTTTTGGCTTTTGGTATATAGGTGTATGCTTTAGGTCCAAACACTCTTATATGACTCAAAGTGGGCTTTTTGCCATGCCATAACTATGTGGCGTTGTTCCTGTGGCCTTTGTTGGAAATCTGTTTTGCAGGTAAGTAGCAGTCATTACTGCCTCTCCTCAAAATTTGGTAGCCAAACCAGCATCTACAAGCATGCATCTCATCATTTCCATAAGAGAATTGTTCTTTCTTTCTGCCACTCCATTTTGCTCCAGACTATAAGGATAATTCTTTTGGTGTTCAATGCCCTTCTCCTTTAGGAATCTTATGACACCATTCCCAGTTTATTTGCCACCTCTGTCAGTGCAGAAGATATGTGGCTTTCTCCTAAACTTGTTGCTAACACTTACAACACATTCTTTTAGTCTTTCTAGTACTTGTCCCTTTTCAGGTATGTATATGTATTTAGAATAGTCATAAATGAAAGTATGAACATATTCCTTCCTGATTTATTAACTTGCAGAGGTCCACAAACACCACTATCAATCAGATCCAAAGGATGCTGTGTTTCTCTTTCTTTGTGTGGCAGAAAAGCAGGCCGTGTTGCCTTTGCTCTTATACAGCATGCACATTTATACAGCTCTTATACAACATCCATCCTTTCAGCCTGACATATCATTTTGGCATCTCTATAGCCTAGCCTTGTGCCACATATCCAGACATCCATTGTGTGTGCATTCCTTCACAGCTTTGGCCTTTTCAGTCCCACATTCTACTTCAAACAATCCATTCTCTTGTAAAACTGTTTTCATAAGCAATTCCTGTTTAAGAGTAATGAAACGGTACCTCCCTTTAAATTTTACTTCATAGCCTCTTTCTGTAGCGTGTTTTACAGACATCAGACTTGTTTCTAGAACAGGCAAATTTCTTCAATTGTTAATTCAATGGTTTCTCCTTTCTCCAGTTTGCAGAGCAACTGTGCAGATCCTTTCCCTAATGCAATTATCAGTTTCCCATCTCCCAAATATATAGGGATATTACAACTTGTATCTAGGTTTATAAATCTCTCCCTTCCACTAATCAGGTTGCTTGTAGCACCTGAGTCAAAGCAGATGCCACTGCTGCATTTCTCAGACTTAGCTTCCAAACCTTTATCTGTCCTTGCAAGGTATATCCTTTGCTTATTAGCTTTAGTCCCTGATTGCTTGCAAGTTCTGTACTCTGTGTTCCCAGATGACTCACTCTCTTTGCAACTTTGTTTTGCTTGCCTTTTGTCTGCAAACTCTTTATTCTTGGGCCACTCATGCTGAAAGTGTTTGGGGCGTCCACAAATAAAGCATTTATTATTTCTTTGGAAGGTTCTAAATGCATTTTCTTCATTTTTCTTTGGTTGCCTATAATCTCTTATGTGCAAATTGAAGTCTTCTAGGTGGTTAATTACAAATTGTAAGTCTGCAACCTCCTTGACTTCCAAGGCACTAGTCAAACTATCAAAGTAATGTGGTGAACTATTCAACAGCAATCCTATCAAAACTGCATCTGGCATGATTACTTCTTGAGCTTGCAGTTGCCTAGATAGTTCTAACATTTCATTTATGTGCTTGGACAGACTTTCTCCTTCTCTAAGTCTTTTATTGCTCCATTTTCGTATTTAAAAAGTCTAGAAATCACAGACTTCTTTTTATATAATGAGTTTTCCATATATCCTTTGCATTTTCTTTGCCTCCTAGATGCACTAAGATTAGGTAACTCACTGCCAAGCACATCATTCCTGATGCTTTTTCATCTGCTCTGTCTCATTCTTTCTGCTCCTTTCCTGCATCTGCAGGATGCTGGGTGTGCAGAACACAGCCAAGTCCATGACTCTTGAGGAGCATTTCCATCTTGTAAGACCAGAATTCGTAATCATCTGGAATCATTGTTCTGTCTCCATTTTCAAAGCTTTTATCTTTGCTTTGCTTTCTATTTAACTCTCTAGGCTTTTCTCTTTTATTTGCTGGCTCCTGGGCCCATAATCCTTTGTAGGGGAAGAATGACAGTTTAGTCCCCAAATAGCAAAGCAAAACCACTTTGGTGAGAAAACATCAAGGCAAGAGGTCTTGAGACAGTTCTTTAGTATTGAAGAACTACAAGGATTTATTTAAAGAAAAGGTTACAAATGGATGTGAAAAAGCCTGCAGCTCAATTTCAGCTGTAACTCATGGCTGAAGAGAGAGAGCAAAACAAACAGCCATCTCCAGTCTCCAACATGGAGACTAACACTGGAAGAACAGAATCCAGCACTTTTATCCATGACCCTATCCCTGCTAGTGGTCACTATGAGACATCACAGCTGAGAGCTGATGCTGCCAGGGTCCTAGCTCCAACATATGCAACATTCATTACATCCTGACTGACTTGAACCCCGGCACCTTAAAAACACTTTTTGGGCCCCTGAAGAATAATTTTGTTTCCACTGTGCTCTGCTTGTATATAAAGATATTGTATGGCTCCAGTTATGTCTCATCCAAAGTAAACAAAAGCTTGTTGCACGGCCCCAGGATTTCTCACCACTCAAGGGCATGCAGGGCAACTTGGAAGTAAGTCCAGCTAAGTTCAATGTGGCTTACTCTCAAGTAATTGTGCATAGGACTTTGGCCTTAAGACTTCTATCTTAAATCTTTCAAACCTACATTTCTTCCAAAGGTTTGAAAAACTCAGTTTCTTTTATTGTAGGGCTTCTGCATGTTCCCAAAAGAACATTTACCCAGACCCAGCAATATATTTTCTAGGTATGGCTGCTCTGATATGCTCATGGAACTTGTCTGAACCCACAATTGTGGTCTTGGTTTGCATTAGTAGCTCCACCATTGCAGGACACTTGAATAGAGAGAGGCATGCCTAGATCATGGGAGGTCAGGAAAAGGGGTGGGACCCAAATGAATCATGATTTGGTGATTGCCTGTGGTGCCAATCCAGATTTGTTAAATAAACCTTAGTTGTGTTTGACTAAGGTTTATTTATGTCTGAACCTGCCCTATGGCAGGTCATAGAAGATTGTCATAGATATAAAATGCAGAGAGAAAGTTCACTTCAGATAGGTCACATCCTCTTCTCACAAACCACATTTTGAGTTAGATTGGTTAAGGTTGGAAATCACGATCTCGCAGTGCAAAATGTTGCACCTGTGCAATGGGCCTCTGCGTGGCCTGGATCGTGCCAGGTCCATTGTGCAGGAGCGATGGCCTCCAAAATGGCCACCATGCTGGGGGGGAAAGGCCTGAATGGGCCGAAGAATGGCTGAACATGCTGGTTTTGGGAGAAAGGGAATCTCTGCAGACTCCCCCGCCACCTTGGAGACCCCCTCCCTGAGGGGGAAAGGTAAAATATTAATAATAATATTTTTTAAAATGCTCATGAATTCCCCAAATGGGCTGTGGGGGATCATTTTGTTCCTGGGTCAGACTGAACAGGGGGTGGTTCAGTTCAACCCTGAAATGCTGAACTGAACCGGTTAGATGTTGAACATGTTTGATGTTGAACCTGTTTGCTTATCCTTACTGTGTAGCCCTTTCCTCCTGATGTCATCATTTTATCTGCATCACTCTTGGATTTGGTCTTGGGGGAGAGTGTTTGCTTTTGGGCCACCAGCAAGGCTGACAGAGCCAGGATTACCAGGATTACCTGACAGAGCCAGGTTTACATCAGTGAAGGAGGAGGGCTATTCTATCCAGTCTCTTCTCCTGTGAATAACTACCACTAAGGTAGTGTGGCCCTCTAGGGTAGACATCAAGAGGAGGGTGGTTGTCTGATGCTTTGTTTCAGGATGGAAGATCTGTCTGTGGAGATGCTGGGACTAAAACAATTTAATACAAATATGTTGTAAGTTGTAAGAATGAGACCAATCTATTTAAATAAACAGACGACTATATTGCTTTGTATGGATTAAATTGCAACATAGTAAAGCTATACACATGAGTAGCCAAAACCAGGCTATGAGCAGCCAGACCCAGGCTCGAACTCCATCCTGGCACTGCCCTCAGGAATCGCTTGACTTTTAACCCCAGCCTTTAGCCAAGGTTAAGGGTGTGATTGCTCCCTTAACCCTAGTGCCAGGGTCATGTGTATTTTGCTGCGTCTAATTTCATGCAGGGTCTGCGTGAGATTTTGCATGCAGCCTGAACATATACAGAGTCAGGTGTCTAGAGCACAACCCCCAATACACCACACTTGTGCAGTGCATCCTGGAGGCTGGGATTGTTCGTTTCTGCCTCCAGTGATCCACACTGCCAGGAGCAGAGGGGATCATGTGGGTGCGCAATGGCACACCCAAAGGTGAATCGACTATTGTATGGGGGGGGGAGGTAGATCCATCCCTGCCTTCCACCCCCCATCCACTTATCCACCCTGTCAGCCATGTGAAAAGCCTTATTTATGGAGTGATTCAGATTACATTCCTGAGAGCTGTTGAGGCTATTCATATGATGGGAGGAAATCGGGCTAGCGGATGGTAGCCTGATTTCCTCCCATTGTGAGAACCAACGGGCTTGGCTGAGAGCCTGGTGGTTCTTAAGTGGGTCACCCACTTAAGTACCCCTGCCCTTAAACCGGGTTTGTGGAGTGAGTGCTCTGCAAACCTGGTTTTTCTGCTTGTGAGTTGCCATGGTGCGGCTCCGCACCATGGCTACTTATGAGGACACCCCCAACTGGGAGGCTGAAATTCAGCCTCCCAGCTCAGGGGTCTCTCCAGCATGCCCTGCGCGCTCGCACAGGGCATGTTGGATCTTCTGGGGGCTGCACGGCCCCTGATCCCCCCAGCCCCCACTGGCTCCGTAACATTGCTGGTAGTCGTGTGGGTGGCTGATCCAGCTGCCCAGGGCTGTCGCTCTCCCCACTAACCCCCTCATGGCTCTTCTCACTAATCATGAGAAGAGCCTCATTATCAGGTGCTTTCCCCCATTCAGGATGGAGGGTCTGGAGAAAGAGAAGAATGGAAAAAGATAACTTAGGAAGTTATATGCATGCATGGGTGGGTGGGAAGAGTAGGGTTTGGAAAATTCTTGTTTGGAACACCCATCAAGCCACTGGAAATGTTGAATGGGGCAGACCCATAGAGTCAACACAAATTCAAGGAAGATTCAGGGTTTTCTCCCCAAATGCACTATCTAAGGAATGTCAAGGGAAGTCACAAATGATTTGATAAAACTTGCGAATTTCTCAGGATGGGTAAGTATACTTCTAGGTTTTGAACTTCCTCAGGTGAGATATCTAAGAACTATCAAAGGAAAGCAAAAGAGTTTTGATGACTCTAGCAAAATTTCTCATGGGGATATGTGGAAATCCCCATGAGAAATTTTGCTAGACTCATCTAAACTCCTTTGCCTTTCTTTGAAGTTTCTCAGATATTCACTTTCCAAGCTGCTTGATTGGTATTAAAAGCAAACAGTTTGCTCTTACTCCTGGGTCAGAGCATGAAGCAGAAGACAAGAATTCATATTCACAGGAAATATAAGTACTGGAATTCAAAAAGTGACTGCACCAGTGGATGAGAGATGGCCTGAAATCCTTTGCCATAAGCAAGTGCTGTGTGTTTAATATTACTCTTACTGAGTAGAAATGACTGTTTTCTATTGCAGAACTGCCATTATCTTCCCATTCTTTTGCCACAGGCACAAGGTACATTTTTGAATGTTAATCTGTTCATAACCCTATGGAATAATAGATTTTTTGTTGGAAGGAACCATGGTTGTCTTCTTGTCCATTCCCCTTGCCCTGTACTTCTGTACATCCAGCCCCTGTTTGAAAATCTTGAAAGAAGAAAAGCACATCATAGTGTGAGGCAGGCAGTGGGACTATTAGAAATTTCCTCCTGACATATAACCTAAAATTTAATGTGGAGGCTCCTCCAAAAAGATTCCTCTCAAGATCATGCTTTAAAAATTTTTTTACCTTCTAACAACTATAGTTTACTCTCACATTTATTGTTGATGTGTTTAAAACCAGCACAATATTATTTTCTTCCCCTTTTTGGGTGTACTGAAGCTTTCTTCTGAGTAAAAATAAAATTAAAGAAAAAGGCACACCATTCTGGTATCATCAAGTAACAAAGTCATCAGAAGTCAGTTTTCATGCTGTAAGTCTCTCTTACCACAAGGGGGCACATTCAGAAGAAAGCTTCACCATATGGAAATATGGAGGGAGCAAGTTTGCAGTGGTGCTATTACTACATCAGAAAAATGAACATGAGGATTATGCTTCATACGAAAGTATTGTAAATAGTGAGTTTCACAAGAACAATCCAGTGTTTTGCAGTTAACTACCCCACTCCCTTATGTACCATATCAGAATGGAATACTGACAAAATTCTACTTTCTGGAAGTTTTAGTGCTAGCTCTGTGCTTGGATCGAAATGGCTGGATGTGCAAGATGCAAATGCTAAATCTCCTGATGAATCTAAAATTAACATGAGCCCTACTGTCTTTGACTGACACCTTTTGGATCCTTTCAAGCTTCTGCAAACTACTGCGTGTAGGCACTTCCAAAGAAATTGTCACTCATTTTAGCCACTCAATCAACATTTGTCACATTCTTGCATACTTTCATGAAAAACCCAACCTGGCACACCAGATGTGGCAAATTTATGGAAATGCAATGTTTTCTTGCTGAAAAGTCTGATGCAACAGAAGAGGGCAGTGCACAATAAGCTTGGCTTGGAGCATGATACTTCTGGCTGTCAAGAAACCTATTTCTTTAACCCCCTGTCTTTTTGAAACACTCAGCCATATTAACTTCAGCCTTATTGTTCCTCTTCTGGGGCTCAGTAAATACCCAGTCAACTTAAAAGCATTGCGAATCATATCTTCTGTGTGGATACTGTGGCTCTGTTTGATGAGTGCATAAGGATTAAGAAATGCAGTATGTATGTTATATGTATGTATATATATGACTATCAATTAGCTGAACCTTGATTATCCAAATTCACATTACCTTCTGTGGGTAACCCCATGACAATGCAATCCTATGAAAAGAGAGATCCCAGTTATTTGATCTTCTGATTATCTGAGCACTTTGTGGCTGTCCCTGGAACCCTTCAGGTAAATGAGGATATATAAAGAAGTTGCCTTGTTGAACTCTTATTTTAAAACTTTACTGCTGAATTAAGATATCAGCAAAAAAATATGATGATATGGACTTTATATCAAGAATGTATTACCATAGTGGTAATTACAACTTTTCTGTGACAGTTTGAAGCCTTTCCCCAAAAGGTTTGGAAATCTCCATTCCAGGATATTTTTGCTTGTGTTCATGCAGCCTGTCAAGAAAGAGACTTCTAGAAACTCAATGAAATGGTGGACACCAGGGTAGGTGTTAATAATGACCTCTTTGTTTACTAGAGAGAGAAATTCTAAGATGTGGGCACCTCTAGCTAAGGTGGCCTTTTATTATCTCAGCTGTCCTCCTTTAACTGTGTCTTTAGCGTATACTTGCAGCAATATTTTCTAGTTATAACAGCTTGAACATAATGACTGATCTACTTCCTTAAAAAAAAAACCTTAACCGGCAATCCTAGTTCTCAACCGAATGTGTACTTTAAGGACCAAAGGGGGAGACCCTGAGGTAGAAGATGATGATGTAATTGATCTATTCAGGATACCTTGCACTGGCACAGAGGATAGTCTCCAGTTCTTTTTGTGGTCTCTCTCTTGTTCCATAGGTCATGCTAAGGAAAGATAAGTTGCCCTCCACTTCCACAGAGAGAGTCATACCACTTTGATTAATAGTGGACTTGCCAGGTAATTAAAGTGTTACTATAACCCTGCCCCTTAGTCTGAGGGCTTGGATTAATTGCCTACTATTGGTCACTAATTAAATAAAACAGATGGAAGGTAGAAGATGATCACCTGCTGCTGGAGATGCAGAAAAGGAGGCAGGCTTGACCTTCTGTTCCCTGAGAAGGCCTGAGAATAGAATAGTGGAAAGCATCCAAGCAAGAAGACCTAGGAAGATGATAAGATTTTGTAGGATAGGAAGGCAGGCAAGCTGTGGCTCAGTACTAACTTGCTAGTTCCCTGCAAGAATTGGGGTTCCATAGGTTGCTCAGACCTAAGATTGAACAGCAATCCTATTACCATGTTAGGGCTTACATTTTCAAGTGTTGGGGGGTTTCTTACATTCCCCCCCCCTTTATGTCATGAAGGGGGGTATAGTTTTGGATGGTGGTCGTGTTTTTAAAAAATACAGTTAAAGGCCTTGAAATGTGGTCAAGCTTCGGTTTCCAACAACATCTGTAATTAGCATTGGGGGGAAATGTAGTTACAATTTGCTTCCCAATAAGTGCTTTTTGTAATTACTTTTCAGACTTTGAAAAAAACATTTACTAACACTATAAAAAATTGGCTATAGAAAAGGTGCATTGATTACAAATGACAACATGAGGAAAATGAGTGGAAGTAATTTATTTTGCAGATAATTGTGTGGCAATTTATTTCAACAAGCAGTTTCTTTGCTCTAAAATGGCTGTATAATTTCTTAGATTTAGTAATTTATGACTTTGTATTGATAACAATCAACATTTTTCAATACAAACACTTCTGAATTCTCTTCCTATTGTAGAAAACAGACATTGCATTTTATTCCTCAATAATAGCTGCCTTTGTGTCTTTCAAGGAGGGGGACAGGAATTGAACTACAATTTTCATCACAGAATCTCACACAAAGTAAATGCACTTCTTTTAGCATATGAAGGAAACATTAATTTTTCTAAGGAAATCAAGCTGTATAATTGATTTTAATTCATATTTTATTTTCTTAATAATGACAGATCAGCATGCTCTAGGACTTAATTTTCCATTTCAGACTGAATGCTTAAAGCTGCTAGGACTGAAAAAAGGATAAATGGAATGATTTATAAAATCATTCATTTCCAGTAGGAAAAATGAATGCACTTACTCACATATGCATGCTTTCTTCTGCTGCGTGAGTTTCTCTTTAAGAAACCATTCCTTCTAAACATTTAACACATGCCATTTTTGTATGCATTGTTTCACTCTGTAAATAGGTTAATTGAGACAATTTCTTTGAAATGCATGTACATCTAACACATTAGAGGGGAGGAAATACTAGTTTTCTTTCTTTCTTTCTTTCTTTCTTTCTTTCTTTCTTTCTTATATAGAAAACTAGCTGGTAGATGTATGTATGTAAGTATATGGATATATTTTACTTAAAAGTAAAAGGGACTCAGTAAGATGTTCGACCCTCCAGAGGGCAGTGTTCAGTTATATGAGACACTGGCTGCTCATCCAGGCCACCAAGAACTATAATTTCTTCCTCATTGTTGTATTATTTCTCCTAGAAGACACTGAACATACATATTAGGACCCTTTTCAAGATTTTTACAGCTGTGATTAGAAGAGTGGGAACATATACCTCTTTCCCCCAAAACATGACCCCTAGAAATCTGGTATTCAGCATATGCTATATTAACTTAGAACTAAATTAAGACTGATTTTAATGGTGACCCGGAGAAATATTTCACTAAACACATTTTCTTATGCTACTTGCTAAATGTTGATGTCACAGCTCTGTGTGTGTGCGTGCATGCGTGCGTATCTTTGTGAAACGATTTTTTTCATGGTGCTTTATGTAGTAGTATATGTACCTGGCATAGTGCAGTGGCTGAGAATATGGGGGATCCGATATCCAACTCTCATCTCAGACAGGAACTCACTGCTGGACAGCCTTAGGCAAGCTGCTATCTCTCACCCTCAGTCTCCCATTTGCAATATGAATATAATAATACAGATCTACCTTACATGTTTTAAGAATTGAGATAATGCATGTGAAGCATCTTGAACACTCTAAATCATGTCTTGATAAAATTTCTGTGAATCTAGGAGCCAGACAATAGACATTTGACAAGATTTTGGGACATCATGATGGACATTGTGGAGTGGCAGATTGGATGGGCTTCTCTTTATCCCCTTTACAAGCAACATTCTTAGAACAGAAACAGGGCTGCCTCGGACAAATAAAGACCTTATTAAATAACTTTGCCTCTGAATGTCCTATTCTACGTTCAACAGCTAAATTTCTAGGCACCCTGGTTCCCTGGTGCCTGGCATTTTTCAAGCCCTGCTTTGAAATATCTCCCTTATTGCATTCTAACTAGGTATTGCCTAGTTAGAATGCAGTGAAGGAGATATTTCAGAGCATTGGGCAATTTTGTCGATAGTCATACTGGCATTCCAGCTATGGAGCCCTTTCTCACGAGCAGTGAGAAAAGGCAAGAGGGCTTGCCAGGAGGAAGCCTTAAAAAGCTTACTTCCCCACAGACAATCTGGTCCAGTCCTTTGGGCAGGCGAATCACCCTCCCAGACGATTACCACGCATGAGCCACCCATGAAATTGATTGCTGGGAAATCTAGGACCAACAAACGGAAGTACTTTTTCACACAATGCATAATCAACTTGTGGAATTCTCTTCCACAAGATGTGGTGACAACCAACAACCTGGATGGCTTTAATAAGGGTTTGGATAACTTCATGGAGGAGAGGTCTATCATCGGCTACTAGTCGGAGGTCTATAGTCCACCTCCAGCCTCAAAGGCAGGATGCTTCTGAGTACCAGTTGCAGGGGAGTAACAGCAGGAGAGTAGCAGCATGTCCTCAACTCTTGCCTGTGGCTTTCAGTGGCATCTGGTGGGCCACTGTGCTAAAGAGGATGCTGGACTAGATGGGCCCTGATCCAGCAGGGCTGTTCTTATGTTTTTATGTACCAGCTGCTGCTAGTAGCCAAGGGTTGGGGTGCTGGACATGTCGTCCTGCTCCCTGGAGCTCCCATAATGGACTGCAAGAGTTTGATGTGCATTATGGAGATGCTCCCTCCCCGAAGCTGACTGGGAGCCTTGCAGTCTGCCAGCCCCCGCTTGGGCTGGCAGATGATCGGTAAAACAGAAGAGTGCTTGCTCTCCTAACCTCATTTTGGAGGATGGCTCTGTAGGCAGGTTCACCACCATGGCACCACTGGGTTTGGGCCTGATCCTGGCAGTACACACACGTAAAATTGGGCTGGGTTTCCTTAGCCCAGTTTTGCATGTGCATGTGAATAGCTTCTTGATGTTATAACATCAGTACAACTTAGTTAGAATTCTATACTTACCCAGCCCCGAATCTTGGAAAGAAAACACACACACACACACACACACACACACACACACACAAACACACCAATAAGCAGATCAGAGCAATCCCACCAGCTGCTACTCTAGCCAGAATCCATGCCAACAACACCACTGGCATGTACCAATCAGAGCACCATGCTACTGATGTTTCTGTTGGGAATTCTCTGTGATAAGAGAATCCCTTTTTCATTATAGCAGAGTGCACAGAGGCACAACACAGCAGAATTTACTTAGGCATGCGTGTATGCTGAGAGTAAAGTAACTTGGAGCCAATTCATAGTTTCAAATCAATATATAAGGTATGTATTAAGGAACTCCATTCTAGATAGGAAAGTGAGGAGTTAGGATCTCTAATCTATCTATCTAGCTGGATGCAGATGGATTCTGCATCTTCTCTGCACACATGGTGCAGGGAGAGGAGCTTGCCATGTTGCAAGGTAGAAGGACAGGTAGGGAAGAGAAGAGAGAGAGGAAGTGAGTTGCTGGAAGGAAGGAAGTCCCTGAGATTAGCAATCTACATTCCAAAGGGATAGTGTCAGAGCAGTAGAGAAGGGATGACCAATGTCTTGACCCTCTAGCCCTCTGACTCACTAGTCTGTCCCCCACTGTCCGAGACAAGAAACAGCGCAAAGTCCTTAACTTCCAACAGTTTCCCTGCAGTCAGGCATGGGAGAACCAATCCACTTATGTAGTGATGGGCACATGCCTCCATGACACTTTTACACTACATCATATACACTGAACACTCAACTTGCCCAACACAATTATACCACAGCATCCTGAACTGCATGAGCAATTGTGGCAGAAGCTGTAAGAGACCTATAAACAGAGAGCTGACAGGGACCACAACAGCACAGGAGTATGAATATAGATTGTGGTTTTTAACCTGGCTTTTAACTTGTTTACTCAATTTGGTTAATTTTATTGCTTTTATTGTATATTGTATCTATTTTATTGTTGTGAGCCGCCCCGAGGAGTAGTGTACTGGAGAGGCGGGGTATAAATATTTTCAATAAATACTAAAATAAATATTTGAGTTCCCTTGTACAACACACATATTTTTTGATTGCACACCACAAAGACAAGGGAGTTAGCTCCACTGGGAAGCGGCAACATGTGCAACAATGGCTATCAAGGGCTACTAGTCTGGTGACTGTTGGCCACCTCCAGCCTCATAGGCACGATGCCTCTCAATACCAGTTGTAGGGGAGCAACAGCAGGAGAGAGGGCATGCACATACCTCTCTTGCCTGTGGGCTCCCCAGAAGCATCTGGTAGGCCATTGTGTGAAATAGGATGCTGGACTAGATGGGCCTTGTGCCTGATCCAGCAGGGCTGTTCTTACGTTCTTAACAAAAACACAGGCCTCCCAGTGTAAAGGTTTAAGTCCCCTGAGGGAGCAATACTTATCAGAGGGAGCGAACCTTTTTGCCAGGGAGAAACTATGACAAGTATCAATAGAAGCCACAGCTTTACTTTCGTAGGAGTCAGTTCCATTGGCTTATTGCATAAAACTCTGGGCTTGGAATATGGGAAGGAATTAAGGCCAAATTCCATCTTTTGCATGTCTAGCCAGTTAGACACAAAAGAAGAGGAACAGGCAGGACTCAAATCTACGCTCCACAGAGCAGTCCTGAAGCCACCCGGCAGCCTCAGCAGCAGACAGCAAACAGGTACATCCTTGTCATCCTCCAGCCCACACATCTAGTCAGACTGTATATGCTAGGAGCAAGCAGGCCTCATGAAGGGGGCTAGCCCTGTGAAACAGCGTATGCACTGCACACTGGAAGTCCTAGGCTCAAATGCTGGATGTGATCTCTTGCTGGGATGGGCTCACCCACACAGACCCACTGGTGACATCAGGCAAAAGCAATCTCTGTGTGTGTGGGCGGGGGAGCGCTGCTCAAGCCAATTGGCAGGTCCCAGCATTGACCATTTAATCTTCCCCCTACAAACCACTGTTTTGCCAGTCATTGGCTCAGCAGCTGATGTCCTTCATACACCCTCACCCCAGCTTCAGAGTTCATTGAAGCCTGAGAGGAGGGGTTACTGACTCTCAGCAGTTGTTCCTGCAGTTGTTCCTGCTTCCCCACCCCCATTCAAGGTCCTGAGCACAGCTGAGGTGGAACAGAATGAGAGGAGGGGAGGCATCTCTATATGCTAACCCCTAGTAAAAAGACACTGCTGTGACAAAGTGTAGATTATTGAATAGGTTTAGAGATGGAGTGAGTTTGGAAAGGAAGACATATCGATGGGGTTGCCAATCTCCTGTGCCTCTGACAGTTGCTTGACAGATAGCAGAGTAGCAGGTATTTCCCATGGCTCTATCCCCACACTAGTTACGCCCTCACCTTTTACTTCTTGTGCAGCTTGCAAAGGTAGAATAGTTTGTCTGAAACAAACTGGTTGGTAACCCCATAGACTGGTTGGCAACTCCATGTTGCTACAAGCACACTGGTGACTACACTGGTGAGGAGACTGGTGGAATTTGTACACTGCCTAGACATTTACATATAAAGAAATATAAAATATGATAAATAAATAAAATAAATAAATAAATGCTGCTGGTCGTGCTATGTCATTCGTTTCTGGCCTGTGCAAGGAATCAGGGCTGCACCACGTGGCAGCAGTGCTCGGTGGTAAAGGCCCCATGCATGCAGTTGAGTGATGCAATGCTCATTATTTCCAGTGGGCACTGCAACGCACAATTCCTTGTACGGAGCCTTTACTTCCGAACACTTCTTCCCTGCGATGCAGCCCCATTGTAGGTGTTTGCCCACGTTTAGGAGCATGGGGAATGCTCAAGTAATCTGTGTCCCCTTGTGTAGTATGTCAGCCACTGCTTTTAGATGTTTAGGGAAGCAGAAACGGTTAGCCAATGAGGCTGTTTACACAACCAAAAACTGGGTAGGACAAGTGTCCTATCCAGATTTGGGAGTTGTATGCACTCCAAATTTTCAGGTAAGCAGGTCCACCCTGGTTGCATATGAATGGGAGATTAGAAGTGTGAGCACTCTAAGTTATTCCCGTCAGGGGATGGAGCCTCTCTGGGAAGAGCAGAAGGTTTCAAGTTCCCTCCTTGGATTCTCCAAGTTAGGTCTGAGAGATATTTCTGCCTGCAACTTTGGAGAAGCTACTGCCAGTCTGTGAAGACAATACTGAGCTAGATAGACCAATGGTCTGACTCAGTGTATGGCAGCTTGCTATGTTCCTAGGACAGCTTTCCCTCCTACCTTGGTCAAACACTGGGTATGGAAGCTGGATAGGATGGCACTGTCCCATCCAGCTCCTTTCTCCCATGCAATAACTTCTCTCTCCTCCTACCTAGTTTGCTCCCACAGAACTGAAAATTGGGAGCGTGCACAGCTACCAAACCTGTTTTTGGTTGTGTGAACAGCCTCACTATAGCTTAGTCAAGATACAGTTCTCAATAATGGAGTGAGGACAGAAATGGAATAAATTTGTAGCAGTTGTACACTGATGTGTGGTATTCCTCCCTCACCATATTTTGGTTGTCTTTGTGGTGCTTGCATTCCCTGTTGGGGTAGTTGAATGCAGGTTTCATCTGGGTGTTTGTGTGTGAAGTTCTGGGGCAGGCCACACATAGGAACATAGGAAGCTGCCATATACTGAGTCAGGCCATAGGTCTATCTAGCTCCGTATTGTCTTCACAGTCTGGCAGCGGCTTCTCCAAGGTTGCAGGCAGGAATCTCTCTTAGCCCTATCTTGGAGATGTCAGGGAGGGAACTTGGAACCTAGATGCTCTTCCCAGAGCGGCTCCATCCCCTACTAAGGGGAATGTCTTACAGTGCTTACACTTCTAGTCTCCCATTCATATGCAACCAGGGTAGACCCTGCTTAGCTAAGGAGACAAGTCATGCTTGCTACCACAAGACTGGCTCTCCTCTCCTCTCACACACTTTGCTGTCTGTGTGATAGGCTCTTTGTCAGGGACTTAGATACAGGAGTGGGTGAGCTGTAAACAGCTACAGATATTTTAGATTTTTCACTGGCTTCTTTCTACCTCAAATTGATCCTCAGTGTAGCAGACAGATGGTTTTTCCAGTTTCAGTGGCCTTGAATGAAATATCACAAGTAAATAAAAAATGATAAAGAAGTAACACCAATACCATAAGATTTGACTATATCCCAATGAATAAATGGGGCTTAGTGCTTATGTATATGATTCAGCTGGAGCTTATTAAAAAATTTCTCCTAGAAGCAATTTTGATGAAATTCAGAGATCGGGGCGGGGGGGGGGGGGACAAAACAGGAGAAACGTGAGGGGTTATGTTTCAAAGGAGGTGGCTTATTGCTGTTTGGTAGGAGCAATAGCTATTGTTAATTCTCTTATTCTTTTTAGTTTATGCTGTCCCTTTGCAGGTGGCCCAAGGCCTATCTAGTCCAGCATCCTGTTTCACAGTGGCCCACCAGGTGCCTCTGAAATGCCCATAGGCAAGGGGTAAGGGCATGCCCTCTCTCTGGCTGTGGCTTTGCCCCATAGCCACCAGACCAATAGCCATGGATAGACCTGTCCTCCATTAATCTGTCCATCCCCCTTTTAAAGCCATCCAAGCTAGTGGTCATCACCACATCTCGTGGCAGAGAATTCAATAGATTAATAATGTAATGTGTGAAAAGGTACTTCCTTTTGTTGGTCCACTCTCTCTATTCCATGCATAATTTTATAGACCTCTATAATGTCTCCCTGTAGTCAGCTCTTTTCCAAACTAAAAAGCCCCAAATGCTGTAGCCTTGCCTCATAAGGAAGGTGCTCTAGGCCACTGATCATCTTGATTACCTTCTTCTGCACCTTTTCTAGTTCCACAATGTCCTTCTTAAGATACAGTGACCAGAACTGTACAGTGACCAGAACTGTACACAGTACTCCAAATGTGGCTGCACCATAGATTTGTATAAGGACATTATTATATTAGCAGTTTTATTTTCCTAATGATCACTTCCTAATGATTATATTAGCAGTCCTTTTCCTAATGATCACTAGCATGGAATTTGCCTTTTTCACAGCTGCCGCACATTGAGTCAACACTTTCAACAAGCTGTTCACCACAACCCCAAGATCTCTCACCTGGTCAGTCCCCGGCAGCTCGGACCTCATAAGTGTATCTGTGAAATTGGGTGTGTTTTTTGCCACTTTGGGCATAACTTGCTTACATTGAATTGCATTTGCCATTTTGTCGTCCACTCGCCCAGTTTGGAGAGATCCTTTTTGAGCTCCTCACAATCTGTTTTGGATTTCACTACCCTAAATAGTGTAGTGCCAACTCCAAATCTGGCCACTTCACTGCTTACCCCAATTTCTAGATCATTTATGAATAAGTTAAAGAGCACTGGTCATGATATGGATCCCTGGGGGACGCCACTTCTTATTTCTCTCCATTGTGAAAACTGTCCATTTATTCCTACCCTCTTTTTCCTGTCCTTCAACCAGTATTATTAGTTATTTTATTATTTATTTATTTTATTTAACGTATTTCTGTACCGCCCAAAACTTGCGTCTCTGCACGGTTTACAACCACATAAAAGCAAAAGTAAAACAAGAAATGTAAAAACACAACAATTAAATTTAAAATATATATATATTCTACGGGACTTCCGGTGGGCTCTTCTGGCTGAAATGGAGGCTTCCCAGTGAGCTTCATGGGCCCCCACCTGCATCCTAAAAATCCGGTCCTTTAATGAGCTAGTTAAGTACTGATTATCACCTTCAGAGAAAGCTCACATCTGTAGCTACCTATTTAGCATATCAGATGGCTTGCTGAAGCTCCTGCCCTTCCTATATTTGACTTCAAACAATGGACTATCAATCAACAGGTCCTCCTCGCTTCTCCCTCCCCCTCCAGCCTAAGCTTTCTTATCTCCCCTTCCCTCCTTATCTCCCGGGACACAGAGACTGTTATCATTGCCATTGTTATTGTTGTTATACCTCCTGAGTAAGTTGGTTGGCATCCCTGGCTGTTTGTGAAACAGCAGGAAGGTGCAGATTTGCATACTTGGAGAGACAGAGGAAAGAGGGCCGCGCCACTTGGCAGAATAACAGTTGTGGGATTTGAGGTGGAGGAGATCAAGTAAAGCTCCGTTGGTGTCTCAAAATTAGTCTTTGGAGTGGGGGGATCCTCCCCTGCCTTTGCTTTTTCTCCTGAATAACTCCTTGAGAGGTGAGAGCCTCTCACCTCTCAAGGAGTTATTTTAACAGGAAAAAAAGAGAAGGATCATTTGGCATTGTTTTAAGTGGGCAATATAGAATTACAGAGCTTAGTCTACAAATTTAAATATCTAAAGCAGGTTACAATAAATCATCAACACCCTCCCCTAAGGCATACTTAATAGCAGAGCAAGAAGAAGACAGAAGGAAAGAGGGCGGCAACCTGGGGTCAAGAAGTAAACGTAACGGAGTCCCCAAGTTGTCAAGCTCAGACAGCACGGCTGAAGAAGAGGTAGATACCAAAGCCCTCTTCTCCCTTCTTAAGGAAGTGGCAAGTAACACCAAAAGCATAAAAATGGGTCAGGAGGCGATTAAGGCAGAGATAGGTGAAATCCGGACCTCCATGGAACAGCTCACTTCCAGGGTACAAGAAACTGAGGAACGCATCTCGGCAGTAAAGGATAGAGCCTCCATTATGGAGGCCTCTCTCCTACAAACCAATCATGAACTGGCATCTTTTAGAGATAAGCTGATTGATCTGGAGGGTCGCAACCGAAGAAATAATCTGCGTTTAGTGGGGGTGAAAGAAAGCTCTGGAGACTGCAACATGATTGACTTTGTCACCACTTTACTACGTCAAGCCTTGGACCTCCCCAACGACTACAACCTTGAGATTGAGAGAGCTCATAGAGCCCTGGGGTCCACCCCAGCAGTAGGTGCTCCACCTCGGGCCATCATTTCCAAACTTCTGAGATTTACAACCAAAGAAGATCTCTTAGCAAGGGCCAGGGAGAAAGGTTCTCTTTGACGGGGCCCAGATAACGGTTGGATCTAACTATTTCATAATTTCCCAAAGGCAGTCGTGGATCAAAGGAAGAAATTTCAACGCTGCAGGATTTGGGCTAGAGAAAAGAATGTAACCTGCTTTTTCAAATATCCTGCCATTCTTTGCTCCATTCAGGAAGGTGGAATGCATCGCTACAGCGACCCGGCCCAAGCTGAAGCTTTTCTGCAGAGTTTCCAAGCAAATGGCTGACTCTTATTTACATAGGGTTTCTCACAAGCAATTTTTCCTTTCTCTCTTTACAAGGAGTCTGATGTGTCCTATTTCTTCTTGAGTTTGAGATGTGGGTTTTTCTTTCTTCCTCTTAGGCTTAAAGTGCTAACTTTGAGTACCATTCAGGCGCATGCTGGAGGCTCCAAGGGAGCTTATGGAATGTTCAATAGATCAGGGGCTGCTGAATACCCAGGAGCGGTCAACCAATATCCTGCCATGAGCATAATGTTCGATCTTATTGTTTTTCACCTCTGGGCGAGGAGAGACTTCTTCTGTTGGTAATATCTGGACATTGTGTGTGCATGTACAGTCGAGCGGGGGTCTTTCCGAGACTGCTTCTGTGAATCAAGTCACTAACCGTGGAGATTCGGCTGTTGTTGGGCCTTTCAACAACGATGGCAAGAACAGAGGCTACTCCTGGATAACTACCATGTACTGGCCTTTGCAGCAAGTGGGCGGAAGCAAGATCTATAGATCACTAGGAGGGTGAAGTTGATCCCAAGTTTGGAGTTGTTGTATGTTAGTTTTGTACTGGCTGTGGGATGTGGGTGGGTGGGTGGTAACTGGGAATTTGCCCCATAGCTGGCCCTTCTGGAAAGTTTAATAATGTTTTCCTCACTTTTCTTTTGCTTCTATCCCCCAGTTCTCTCCTTTTTGCTATTTTTCATTTCCCCACTCTACTGTCTCATAACCACCTTTCTCACCATTGCTTTCACACCTACAAATGCGAGAACAGCTAACTCGACATACATTGTGTTTTACAGGAGCTCAAATGAAATGTTTTACATTCTGTTTTCTTATATACTTATGTTGAGTTTTGGTGAAGACCTGTTTTCAGAGGCGTAACTAGGGAAAACGGTGCCCGGGGCAAGCACTGAAATGGCGCCCCCGTGCCCCCCCAACATACTACATTATACTTAGGTTTTTCCTCACAAGTGCCTGCTGCCAAGCCAGGCCACTGACTGGCCGCCAGGCACCAGCAAAGCAATGGGGGGGGGCGTGGGCGGCGCGGAAGGGACCGCTCGTGGGAGAGGGGGCACCGACGCGCTCCCTTGACTGCTGCAGCGCTGCTGCACTGAGCAGGAAACATTTGTATTAACAAAAAAAATTTAAAAAATTAAAAAGAAAAACTGTCATGGCGGCGCCCCCCACGTGACCAGAAAAGATGGCGCCCGGGGCACATGCCCCCCTGCCCCCCCTATAGTTACGCCTCTGCCTGTTTTGGATGGTAAACACCACCACCCCGCTGATGCACTGGAACGGAACTTCCTGAATGAGACTTGTCCTCTGGCGTCAGCTGTGGGACTCTGGTCATGGGTCTTAATAATTCAAGCTCGGGAAGGGTGAACCTGCGAGAGAGACCAGCTGGGTCTAGAATATTAAGTGCCAGGGCTATAGATTCTCAGGCAATGTATGTCCTTAAAATTTTCTTATGGCAGGACATGTGAATTTAATTACCTTCAATGTTAAGGGACTAGGAACACCACAAAAAAGAACCCAAATTCTTAGGTATTTAAAGAGACAAAATGCAGATATGGCCTTCCTACAAGAAACACATATGGCAGAAAAAGACATTCACAGGCTTAGACGGAGCTGTGTGGGCCATGTTTTGGGGGCGGGGCCCTCTTCCAAGTCAAGAGGGGTGGCAATCCTAGTTCATAAACGCATCATCTTCAACCCCCTTAATGTAGAGGCAGACCCCCTAGGAAGATTTATCATTGTGGAAGCCCAGATTGGGCCCAAAACCATCCTCTTGGCTAATGTGTATGCCCCCAATGAAGATTGCCTCTCTTTTTTTACAGCTTTACACACTAAGCTTCTTTCAAGGGAGAACAATACCTTAATTTATGGAGGAGACTTCAATGAGGTTCTGAATCCCCTAATGAACAGGAGCACAGGGCATTCTGTATTATCTAAATCACGTGTTCTGTTAAATAGTTTTATGAAGGGCCTTAGCCTCTACGATGTATGGAGATTACTACACCCCAAAGACAGGGACTTTACTTTCTTAGCAAAATCCCATAAGGCAAGCTCTCAGATTGACTTCTGGCTCTTGTCTCCAATTTTGGGGAAACAGGTAATTGCATGTGATATTGGCCCACTCATTATCTCGGATCATGCACCTGTGGTATTAAAAATACAACTGGCAGACAGTGGAGACCTGAAGCAGAAACAATGGAGACTAAAAACATCCCTGTTAAAGGACCCCAAATTCATTACAATGATTGGATCTGAAATTCAAGAGTTTTTGAAGTTTAATAGAAAACCCAAGACTAGCTTGGCACTTATTTGGGATACCCTTAAGGCTTACTTATGAGGCAGAATTATAGCCTTTGCCTCATATATAAAAAAAGGAACAGCTCAAGAACATTAAAGAATTGGAAGAGAAACTCAAAGCGGCTTGGTTGGAATACAATACCAGCCCAGCCCCTCATTCCTACCCTAGTCTTCTGAAGCTACAATATGAAGTGAATCTATTACATGCCAGGCAGGCTGACTTCCTTCTAGCTTGCTCAAGGCAAACATACTGGGAATCAGGAGAAAAAGCTGGCAAACGGCTGGCCTTTAGAATCAAACAAATACAAAATCGCTCCCATATAGCAGGCATCAAAGACAGTAATGGGCATTTACATACTGATAATAAGGCAATTAACGCAGCATTTGAAATTTTTTACTTAGCACTATATAATCATGTCCCCTCCTATGGATGTGAAGAGATCCAACACTTCCTAGATAAAATTCAGATTCTGACCCTCACTGATACACAAGCCACACATCTTGCTGCACCCATATCCTTAGCTGAAATCCAGGAAGCAATTAAAAAAAATAAACCTGGAAAGGCCCCAGGCGAGGATGGGTACCCATCTGATTGGTACAAAACATTCTCTGATAACCTAGCCCCACTACTGGCTGAGGTGGTCACCGAAGCTGCAAATACACATGAATGTCCTAAAACGATGTATGTAGCAAATGTGTCTCTTATACCAAAACCACAAAGGGACCTGCAGCAATGTGAAAATTATAGACCAATATCATTACTGAATGTTGATGTCTAAATCTTTGCTACAACCTTGGCAACCCGTCTTAATAGCTGTGTACATACAAGTATACATCCAGAACAGGTTGGCTTTATCCCTAAGCGGCAGGGAGCAGATAATATACGTCTGGTTCATAATCTTATCCACATTACTTCCCGTAGGATGGACCAGGCTCTGCTGCTGTCCCTTGATGCTGAAAAGGCCTTTGATAAAGTACATAGAGACTTCTTCTTGGCAACTGTTGAGAAATTCAGATTCCCTACCTCTTTCGTAAATTGGGTGCGAACAATCTATAACATGCCTTCAGCTAGGATCAATACTAATGGCCAGCAGACGGGACCCATCTCCCTTCAGTGCAGGGTCAGACAGGGCTGTCCCTTATCTCCATTGCTCTTCGACTTGGCCCTTGAACCTCTGGCTTGTGCAGTGAGGCAAAATGCAGGTATTAAGGGGATCGAGGTAGATGGACAAGAACATAACATTGCTTTATATGCAGATGACACCCTCTTGTTTCTTTCCAAACCACAGGAATCCGTCCCTATACTTATGGAATTACTATACCAATTTGGGGACCTCTCTGGATACAAAATTAATTGGCACAAATCCGAGGCCATGTCCATTGGGAAATTCCCCCTCTCTCATAGGGATATGCCTTGGCCCTTTACTTGGAAAACAGACTCCGTGAAATACTTAGGTATTCTAATTACTAAACAACCTAATCTAATTATCAAAACTAACTTAGATAAAATACTTTCACAGATTAAGATAGACTTCCTCCGCTGGGCTGACCTTCTGCTGAGTTTGAGGGGTAAGATAGCTGTTGTAAAAATGAATGTTATAACCAGATGTATTTATACTTTAAGAAGACTTCCATTGCTTATTCCTCAAAGATACTTTAGAGAAATTGACAGAGCTGTGAGGAGGTTCCTCTGGGGTAATGGCAGGCCTTGGGTTGCTTTTAATAAACTCCAGTTGGCCGCAGACAAAGGGGGCTTCAACCTAGTGGATCTTAGATTGTACAATAGCACGTTTTTAATTGCACAAGCTATCCATTGGCATGCCAACACAGATGGGGAAAGGAGAGAATGGGCTCAAGTGGAGCTGGCAGAACTTAAACCCTTGGAGGGATGGGAAGCACTTGGCTCCAGATATCTTAAACATCCCCACCCCCAATCCCCTACTATACTAGCAGCCCGACACACCTGGAAGGAACTGGCAAGGCAACTAAACTTTGATCCTTATGCTCACATGGATATGACACTGTGGGGTAACCCACATATATTGATAGGCAAACAACCAATTTTGTGGAAACATTGGATTGATAAAGGGATTTACCGGTTATCACAGCTGAAAAATGTAAATGATAGCTACAAACCCTTTGCACTCCTGCAAGAGGAGTTCCATCTACCACCGGCATGTGCCTGGCAATATATGCAACTGAGACATACCATATTGGCTCAATTCGGTCCAGATACCTTGGCAACCCAGCAACTCCAGCTATCTTTGGGCTTGCCATCAAGATGGCCTCTCTCCCAAAACTAAATAAGTACCTATATGCCAGTGTGCATCGAGACATAGACCCTGGGTTAGATTTACTTAGGGACAAATGGAACTTGGAACTTTCTGATAAACTGTCACCTGAGCAATGGCAAAATATTTTAAGAAGTATTCAATGCAGTACATTGTATCTTAAATTGCGCCTCATCCAGCAGAAGATTATTTTCAGGGCCTACTGTACTCCTCTATACCTTATGCGATTAAAAATGTCCTCCAATAGTAACTGCTGGAGATGCAGTAATCCACAGGCCAATTTAACACATATGTTTGGGGAATGTTCCATAGTGCAAGGCTTCTGGAGAGAGGTCACTATGAGAATTAACTTAGTGCTGGATTCATCTCTTGCACTGAAGGATTGAAATGCAGTGTTAGGGTTTATTCCAACCAGCTGGGGACTAAAATACAGCTCTAAACAATGGCTTTGGCGGAGCCTGCTGGTTGTCAAGAGGTTGATATTGAGGCTGTGGAAATCTCCCAATCCCCCTCGGTGCGAGGATTGGGTACAGGACCTGCTTAAGCTTGCGGCACATGAAAAATGGGCCCTCTTAAAAGTAAATAAATTGGATAAATGGTCTGAAATTTGGGGAAACTTTCTTAATCTTTTCTTCGAATAAGAATCCTTCTGACCTATCCACATCTTCTAGTGCAATGGTGATTCTCACTTTTCCTCTTCCTTTTTTCCTCTTCTGTTTTACTTTCTTCTCTTTCTTTCTTTCTTTCGTTCTTTCTTTCTTTCCCCTTCCTCTTCTTTCTTGGGGGTGGGTGCGTGGGGGCAATTTGGGCATGGTGTTGCAAAATATAAATTGTTATAAAATGTTTAAAAACATTAAATTTAAAAAACCCAATATTCTAAAACATTAAAAACAATCAAAACAATATTAATTAAAAGCCTGGGTGAACAGATGCATCTTTAAGGACTGTTTAAAAGCTGTCAGAGATGGGGAGGCTCTTATTTCACTAGGGTGTGCATTCTAAAGTCTTGGGGCAGCAACGGAGAAGGCCCGTCCCTGAGTAGCCACTAGATGAGCCGGAGGCAAATGCAGATTTCCACAAGTGGATCACGCATTGTGTGAAAAAGTACTTCCGTTTGTTGGTCATAGGCCTCCTGGCAATCAATTTCATGGAGTGACCCCTGGTTCTAGTGCTGTGTGAGAGGGAAAGGAATTTCTCTCTCTCCACTTTCTCCACACCATGCATAATTTTATAGACCTTTATCATGTCTCCCCGCAGTCATCTTTTTTCTAAACTAAAAAGCCCCAGGTGTTGTAGCCTTGCCTCATAAGAAAGGTGCTCTAGGCCCCTGATCATCTTGGTTGCCCTCTTCTGTACCTTTTCCAGTTCTACAATGTCCTTTTTAAGATGTGGTGACCAGAATTGTACGCAGTACTCCAAGTGTGGTCGCACCATAGTTTTGTATAATGGCATTATAATATTAGCAGTTTTATTTTCAATCCCCTTTCTAATGATCCCTAGCATGGAATTTGACTTTTTCACAGCTGCCGCACATTGAGTCGACACTTTCAATGAGTTGTCCACCACAACACCAAGATCCCTCTCCTGGTCAGTCACCAAGAGCTCAGATCCCATCAGGATATACTTGAAGTTGGGGTTTTTCGTCCCAATGTGCATTGCCTTACACTTGCTAACATTGAACTACATTTGCCACTTTGTCACCCACTCCCCCAGTCTGGAGAGATCCTTTTGGAGCTCCTCACAATCCGTTTTGGATTTCACTACCCGGAAGAGTTTGGTATCATCTGCAAATCTGGCCACCTCGCTGCTTACCCCTGCTTCTAGATCATTTATGAATAAATTAATTCTTAATTAATTAATTAATTCTTTGTTCTCAGTTGGAGTCAGGCTGTGCTAACAACAGTTGTTGGCCAGGCAAATGGCTGCAACAGGTAGGACTGCAATCCTGGGAAGTTCGTACTGCAAGGGCCTGAAGTCTTTACCATGGATTAGGGGTGTGCATTTTGGAATTTTCTTGTTTTGATTTGTATCCGAATCGAAACACCCCCATTTTGTTTTGTACCCAAATTTTCTGAATCCGAATCAGCCCTGTTTTGTTTTGTAGCCAAATTTTCCGAATCCGAATCGATTTGGGTTTTTAAAAAGGGTCCCAGGGCAAAAAGAGTGGGTGGTGGTAGCGTTCAATGGGTGGAAGCTAGCAGCCACATTTCAAAGGAATTAGGCAGAGGGCTGATTTTTTGTGAATTTTTTTAAGTTTACACATCTTTAAGAATTTTCCCATAGGGAATAATGGAGATTCCAGCAAATGTATCGCTTCAAATCAAGGGGAAAGGGATGACCCAGAGCGGAGTGTGGTGGGTGGTAGTGCCCAATGGGGGCAAGGAAACTTCCAGAATTATTTCAAAGAAATTGGGCAAAGGGCTGATCTTTTGTGATTTGATGAAGTTTACGTGTCTAAGATTTCTCCCATAGGGAATAATGGAGGTTTAGGTTTCAGCAGCCCCATAATTCCACTTGGGGGGCACTGGGGTTGCCCAGAGCAAGGGGTTGTGTAGTGCACATAGGTTGCCAACCACCCCCATACCCACAAGCCCATGGGGTACTGGGTTTTGTTGTTTCTGAGGTGTTCATTGTAGATTCTCTGGTAGCATATGAGATTTTCAGTGAAAAACAAGAATCCACTCTCATATGCTACCAGAAATCTACACTTAGAACACCACAGAATCAACAGAACCCAGCACCCCATGGGTTAGCAATCCTTCCCCTGGCTAATGTGGGGTCAGTAAAGAGTGGCAAGAAGCAAAAGAGCCAATGCGGAACAAGGAGGGAATTGTCAGCAGGTCAGCCCATGATTTAGGTCACCGTCAGAAGGCTGGAAGGGTGGGAAATTCAAAGAGATGTCAAACACAAAATGGAGACTTACTCAGAGACCACCAGAAAATGGAGGTCCGAAACAACAAAACATTTTGTAGCCGAAACAGGGACGTTTTGTTTTGTATACAAAACTTTTGGATCTGGAAAATGGGTGTTTTGTTTTGCCTACAAAACACCCGAAACGGGCTGTTTTGGGTACAAAACGTTTTGTATCTGAAATGTTTCGCACATCCCTACCACGGATTTGATGAGTTCAGGAAGGAGGCCAGGGCTTTGGCTTCGGGAAAGGGTTTAGTCAGGGAACAGTTCATTAGCTTCTGTTAGACTTCTTACTTCCCTTTGGTTTGCTTTGCAAATCCTTACAACTGGTCTGCTGTGTTTTATCTGTAACATAACAAGCTAAGAAGCACAGAGCCTGGGCCCATTTATCAATAGTGATGTGCGGTTCGGTCCGGATCCGGATCGGTTCGTCCCGAACCGGTCCGGATCCGGCGGTTCGATCCCGGACCGAATCGGGCCCTTCTGGGACCGATCCGGACCGAATCCGAGTCGGTTCGGCTCCGAACCGGCTCGGGTTTCCCGAACCGGTTCGGGAGTTCAATTGAGTCTCTGGAGTGTCCCTTTAAAGTTTGAAGTGTGTCCTCCATTTTGTGGCTCATTCCTGAAACTTTTGCTCCTAGCATCCATTTTGTGATGCTATTTTCAGGCATTGTATTGGCTGCGCTATTGATCCTTTGATTGGCCAGAATGAGTCCTTTGGTCTGGTAGGCTGCTTGGCTGTTGCACTGTTGAGAGCTGGCACCCTGTTGGCCGTGGGGGAGTGCAAAGGTGGGGGCTCCCAAAGGAGGGAATTTCAAACCTATATAAACCCAAGCCTCTTCTCTGGAAACTTCTCTTGGCTGCAGTTGTGGGATCATCTCTGAGACCTTGCTTGCTCTTTTGCTGCTGGTGTCTGCTGTGAGTCCCTGCTGACTGTGTGTCACATTAGTGTGTGTCTGTCTCTCTGCTCTCTGTGTGTGTTGTTGTGTGCCACCTTGTCCATCTGCCCTCTGTCTGTCTCTGTCCAAACCTCTTTAATACTTTCCCCTCAACTTTTTCCAACTTTTCCTGTTGTGTGTTTTCTGTTCTCTTCACCCTTTCTCTCTCAACCCTTCTTCCAAAGTTTTGGCTTTCCCTCCTTCCCCCCCCCCACCCCCCTCTTCTGCATTGCTTTCCTGTTTTTGTGCCTTGCCTGACTTTTGTTCCACTTTTTGAGTTGCATTCAATTATTGCTTCTGTGTAAATTTATATATTTGCTGATTTTGGTTTTTAATTAATAGCTATTGTTATTGCTGGCTGCCTGTCTGAGTTGTGTTTCTGAGGATTTAGTTTATATTATTGCTGCAATTTGATTCCTTGTGTTCTGATTTTGATTGTTAATTTGTTCCCCTCTGGCCCTGCTCCTAGCTTCCCCCCTCCCTCCCTCCCTCCCACCCAGATAAGATTGTTTCCCTCCTGTGCTGCTGCCTGTTGAGCCTTGCATTCTTTGGATTTCTTTGTGGAATTAGGTTCTGGTTTTGGTTTTGCTCCCTGTGTGTGTCACCCACTCCCCCAGTCCCTCCCCCTGGTAGTTGTAAACCCCCCCCCCGCCCTGAGACTTTCTGGCTGCCCTTTGGTTTCCTTTTTTTTACTTTGTGTATAGATTGTTTGGATTCAAATTTGATTGTTCCCCTGTGGTCCTGCTCCTAGCTTCCCCCCTCCCTCCCCTCCAGAAACCCACTCCCCCCACTGCCACCTCCTCCTCCACTCCTGCCCTGCCTGCCCCCTCCCACCCAGACTGAGTGTTGTTCCCCATCCTCCCTGGTGCTGCTGCTGCTGCCTGTTGAGTCCTGTCTTAGTTACTTTGGTTTTTTGTGTGAAATCAATTAGCTTCTTTTGGTTCTGGTTTTGCTGTGTGTGTGTCCCATTCCTCCCTGCTGGTTGTTGTTGGTTCCTCTCCCCCCCCCCCAGACTTTCTGCCCATTGTTCCCAGGTGTTGTTTTTTTTTTTTACCCCAGGCCCCCTGCCACAGACTAGCCCCCAACCACACACACCCTCTCTGCTCCCCCCACCCCACCTCTTTTCCTCCTTGCCCCCGACTCTCTCCACTCACCCCAGGCCCCCTGCCACACACTAGCCCCAACCACACACACCCTCTCTGCTCCCCCACCCCACCTCTTTTCCTCCTTGCCCCCGACTCTCTCCACTTACCCCAGGCCCCCTGCCACACACTAGCCCCCAACCACACACACCCTCTCTGCTCCCCCCACCCCACCTCTTTTCCTCCTTGCCCCCGACTCTCTCCACTCACCCCAGGCCCCCCTGCCACACACTAGCCCCAACTACACACACCCTCTCTGCTCCCCCACCCCACCTCTTTTCCTCCTTGCCCCCGACTCTCTCCACTTACCCCAGGCCCCCTGCCACACACTAGCCCCCAACCACACACACCCTCTCTGCTCCCCCCACCCCACCTCTTTTCCTCCTTGCCCCCGACTCTCTCCACTTACCCCAGGCCCCCTGCCACACACTAGCCCCAACCACACACACCCTCTCTGCTCCCCCCACCCCACCTCTTTTCCTCCTTGCCCCCGACTCTCTCCACTTACCCCAGGCCCCCTGCCACACACTAGCCCCCAACCACACACACCCTCTCTGCTCCCCCCACCCCACCTCTTTTCCTCCTTGCCCCCGACTCTCTCCACTCACCCCAGGCCCCCCTGCCACACACTAGCCCCAACTACACACACCCTCTCTGCTCCCCCACCCCACCTCTTTTCCTCCTTGCCCCCGACTCTCTCCACTTACCCCAGGCCCCCTGCCACACACTAGCCCCCAACCACACACACCCTCTCTGCTCCCCCCACCCCACCTCTTTTCCTCCTTGCCCCCGACTCTCTCCACTTACCCCAGGCCCCCTGCCACACACTAGCCCCAACCACACACACCCTCTCTGCTCCCCCCACCTCTTTGGACCGCTGCTACTGCTGTGTCCTCCCCCCACACCTGAATCCCCCCTCCCTGCTGCGCTGCGCTTCTCCTCTCTCTCTCTTTCTTTTCTCTCTCTCTCCTCTCTCTCTCTTTCTTTTCTCTCTCTCTCCTCTCTTTCTCTTTGTCCCTGCCCCCCCTCTCTTTTCTCTCTCTCTTAGTCTTTTCTCTCTCTGCTCCCCTTCACTTTCCACCTCCTCTCCCACAGCTGCAGCCACACACAGTAGCCTACCCACCTGGCGGCTGCCATCGGTTTTTTTTTTCTTTTTATAGTTTTTGGTTGATTTTGTCTCTGCTTGGGGGTGAGTTGAGCGACACAAATAGTGTTGTCTCCTCACTTCTGCCCCTCCATCGTTGTTGAACTACCCCGGTTGCCTGTGTGCCTCGTGCGGCCGCCCTGCTGTGTCTCAGCCCAGGGTGGCTGGCTGGCGGCGGCGAATCCGTGACCAGCAGTGAGCGGCAGGAGAAGGACCGGAAGAAGAGGGGTTAGTGCGTGTGCGATTGTGCACCTTTTGTTGCCCCTTTCTCTCCCTAGCTGGCGGTTTTAAATAGGGACACCCCTATTCTGAAATGCATTTGGGTGTGGGGAGGAGGGAGGGAACCTTGGAGAGGAGATGTACTGTTGTAAAACTTGTGTCTTCATGCCCATGCCCAATAAAGAAATTGCTGCTGTGTGTTGCGTTGCATTGCATGCGTCTTGCAGGTGGTTTTTGAACAGGTGCCTTCCAGAGTGCTTCCTTGCCTCTGGGGCAGTCTGAGTGGGGTCCAGGGTTCTGATGCGATGCTGCCACTACATGCTGGGCCCATGCCATGCCAGAGTGCTTCCTTGCCTCTGGGGCAGTCTGAGTGGGGTCCTGGCTGGGCTCTGATGCTGCCACTACATGCTGGGCCAATACACACGTATGATAATGATCATGATGTTCAATCCATGAGGCTGCCATCAAGTGTTTGCTGCTGCTTGCTTGCCATGGCATTGGGCAGGCAGAGTCACAGAGTGGGTGGGTTCAACCTCTGTGTTGGTGTGACTGGGTTCTGGTTTTGGTTGTGTGCAATTTAGAGTCACTAAATAGGCTGCATTGAGTTTGATGCTCCCCCCACAGGAGCATTACTTGAGAACCACCCCCCAGAACCCACACTTTGTGTTCCAGTTCACTAAATAAGGGTTTCCTCCTTTGATCTGCAGGTTCCCAAGCGTTGACTGCATCCCTCCCCCACCCCCGGTAGGTGCTGTGCCCTCCCCCCATCCACTCTCCCCCCCAAAAAAAGCTAAAAACTTGCCACCCACACCACAACTACTCCACCCAACTGCCCGTGCCACCCTCCCACACCGGGGTTCCACCCTTTAACCCCCTATTTTTCTAAAAAAAACCCCTCCCAGACCCATCTCCCCAATTGGCTTGGTGGTTGACTCCCAAATTCAAAAAGGACACCCTCCCCCTCACTTCGATTGGCTTCCCCCCCCATATCAAAAAGTCTTCCTTTCCCCCCAATTGGCTTCCTTTTTTCAAAACAAACTTCCCCCCCGCCGCCTCCAAATCAGCTGCCTTTTTTTTGGCCCCTAAGCCCCTCCAAATTATTTTTCTGACCCTGTCTGGCCTTCCTCCTAAAGTCTCCCTCCTTCTGACCTAGCAGCATGTCTGAGCGCCGTGTGGCGGGCAGGGCTCGCTCAAGGCTGGCAGGCAGAGGTGGGAGAGGCCAGGTGCGGGGTGCGCCTGCGGCACGGGGAGGGAGAGGACGCGGGGAGCCTGAGGACACCCCAGTTCTCCCCATTGCTGTGCGCCTCCTCTCCTGCCCCCCAACCAGTGTCCAGAGCGAGCGGG
Organism: Hemicordylus capensis; assembly: GCF_027244095.1. Taxonomy (NCBI): domain Eukaryota; kingdom Metazoa; phylum Chordata; class Lepidosauria; order Squamata; family Cordylidae; genus Hemicordylus; species Hemicordylus capensis. Next base: position 60,861,149 of record NC_069658.1, read on the forward strand.
TGTTTTCACGTGCCGGGGACGTGGTGACACCCTCTCGCTCCCGCTTGGACCCTGGTCTGGTGGAGCAGCTGGTCTTCCTTAAGGTGAACCTCCCCCTGTTGGGCTACCCCAAGCTGCAGTTTGAGACGGGCGAGTGATTACCGTGGGTTGCCCCATGGTTGGTCACCTGCCTGGCTCGAACTCTGTGCTTATCCCTACCCTCCCCACTTCCACCTCTAGCTGAGCTGACGTGACAGATGCTGAGCCGTGCCAGCCAGTCGCAGCGTGTAGTGTGCCCACACAGAGATGCAGTTGTAGTAGTAGTTGTAGTGCTGCGACTGGCCAGATGTTTACAATGCCCACGCCCACCTAAAAAGAAACCCAATGCTGACCAGCACAGGCCCTTTATCTATCCACCTGTCAGCATTTGGGGACCTGGCGTGGGCACGGCACACCCCCGCAAAGTAGCACAGCCCACGGAGTACTAGACTTAGCGGCAGCGGCGGGTATACGTTCAAAAATGCAGTGTAGATATGTAAATACTGTATGTAAATAAACATGTAAATAATTTTTTCTTTAAAAACCCCATGTCAAAATCAAGCCTCAAAATTATGCAAAAGAAAGAAAAAAAGGTGACAAAGGGAGAACAAAATGATGAATGCCAAATGAATTGATTTTATTGAAAATGTCACCAGAAATCATGTGTGGGGGGCTTGGTTTACATGGAGAAAATGATTGGGTGATTTTTTGAAATGAAACGAATGAATTATTATCATCTTATGTTCATCTTGATTGTGGTCACTGTTGATGTTGGCTGATGGCAAAAAACCCAAAACCATCAGAATAGCAATGAACTGGCTGCCAACACAACATATTGATTGATAACTGTGCAGGGGGGGAATTGGGTCTGTGTGTGTGTGTGTGTGTGTGTGTGTGTGTGTGTGTGTGTGGTGCAGGCTCAGTCTGTCTCTTCCTGTTGTGTGTCTGTCTGTCTGTCTGTCTGTCTGTGTGAATGGATGCCTAGCACTGTCTCTGTGTGTGGATGCTTTCTGTGTGTAGTGTGGTGTGTGTCTGTCTACATGTTTTTTTTCCTCCCCCCCATGCCTCCCTCCATCCTTCCCCTCTCATCCTCTCCCCTTCCTCTTCACCACCTTCCATCCTCCCTCCCTTCCAGCCCACCACCGCCTCACCTGCCCCCAACCCCGGTCTGGCAGATGATGAGAGTCTGGTCTCTCCCACCGAAGCACACACGTGAGTACGTGTGTGCACAAATATGTGGCTGACCAACTCTGAGCCGGACCCTCCCCCCTTCAATCCCCTCTACATCCCTCTCCCCCTCCCCTTTCCTCCCCCCTGCCTCCCTGCCTCCCTCCCCCCTCCTAGCTAGCAGCGCACACATACACACACAAAACACCTGTGGTGGCAAACACCACCAGCACACATGCACTCACTGGTGCCACCACCACCTCTGCCTTGGGCCTCTGTGTCCTTGAGCAGATATGTGGTGGTGGACCAGAGAAGCATTTCTTTCCAGCAAGGCAAAAGGCATGCACTCACTGCACACACACACACACACACACACGAAGAGGTGAAAGGACGAGAAGAGGCAACTTCTAGAACCAGCAGCAGCAGGTGAGTGTCGTCGTGTAATTGTGTTGCTTCCCAAGGCCACTGCCCATGCTCAATGCTCAGTCTGCTGAAACTAAAGAACTAGCTACAATCATCCTTCCTCACACGCAGCTCAGCTGCACAGCACACTGACTAACTAGACACTACAGCTGGTGGTAGAAAAAACAGAAGTCTAGATTCTAGAAGATGTCCTGGTGGATTTTAAACTTTCAAATCTGTGCTAGGATTGCCTTGCCTCCTCCTCCTCCTCCTGCCTGTAATTGTGCCCTCTCCCCTTGCAGTTGCGCCGTCGTGATGGGTTGGTGATGTGCGTGCGCTGTCTACTTAGCTCTCTCCTCCTCATGTTGGCTGGGCTTGCCAGGCACTGGCTGGCAGCAGCTGTTGGCTGTGTGCTAGGCTCAGGCTGTGGCGCGCGTGACTGGACTGGGAATGTTATTGTAGCGGCAACACTGGTTGTGGTGGTAGCAGTAGTAGCTGTTGTTGTTTCTGGGCTGGTGTTCTGAGTGAGTGAGTGTGGATTCTGTGATAGCAAATGAGAGTGGATTCATGGTGTCTCATTGGAAATCTCATAAGCTATCATAGAATCTACACTCAGAATACCTCAGAAAAACAACAGAACCATCACTCCTATCTCTACGGGGATTGCTGGGAGGGACTGAGGGCATTTTTGCCATGGCCCCGGACCCACTTTGGGGGTGCTGCCACCCCACAGAGGTGGGTCTGGGGCAGCCCCAAACCCCCATTCTAGCCAATGGAAAAAAAAATTTCTTCAGAAATTCACCAATAATACTAGGAGCCACCAATTGCCTTGGGATTTTTGGGGTGGAGGACACCCATGGGTGGCTACCACCCACCCCAGCTTTTTTGCCCCTAAGGGCTCCACATTGTGAGTTATGGGCAAAAATTTATTTTTTGAAAAAAATTTGTAAAAAATCAGAGGAAGGTCCAATCGACTTGAAATTTGGGTGGCAGGTAGAACACAATGTCCCCTTCAAAACCAGCCACTTTTTGTGATCCGAACCAGTTCGGTTCGGATCCGAACCGGTTCGAAACCGGACCGGACCGGGGGGGTGGTCTGGCAAAACCAAAACCGAACCACCCCGGTCCGGTCCGGACCCGGTTCGGACCCGAACCGAACCGGGAGAACCGGTTTTATGCACATCCCTAATCGGCACGCACATGGTACCGTGAATGTTGGCGCCACACACATGTGGCCTTTTGGACAGCGAACACCATGCCTGGAAAAACTGGAATATCAAACCTTTGCATTCCAACATCATGGTTTATAATTTATTTTGTTACAGACCTCTAATCCAAATGAAGGAATCCATCTCCACCCACCTGTGGCTGAGCATGCTTCCCTTAGGCCAAGCTGGTTCCGTGCTTCCCTAAGGAGGAGCTGAACCAGTCTGAGCACATCCCTAGCACAGAATGAATGTGGCTATTGATAGAATGAATGTACATTAGTCAAATGATCATTCAGCTGGAAAATGAAGCTTGGGAATGGCAGGCAGACTCAAGGTAACACTTTACTTACTTAGCATATTTACCATATTTATATACCACCTGATATGTGTATCTCTAGGCAGTGTACACAATTTAAAACACAACAAATATAAAACAAGTAAATACAATTAAAACAATTTCACAGAATAAAAAAGTTAAAATAATTTCATGAGCTAAAAGCAATTAAACAGTCTGAAATTAATTTCAGTTAAAAGCCTGAGAAAAACAGGTATGTCTTGAGGGTCTTCCTAAAAGCAATCAGAGATTGAGATGCTCTTATTTTGACAGGAAGCTTATTCCAAAGCCCTGGGGCAGCCACAGAGAAGGCCCGGACTCGAGTTGCCACCAAACAAGTCAGTGGCGAGCATAACCGGACCTCCCTAGATGATCTTAATAGATGGCAGGTTTCATGAAAAAGAAGGTGTTATTTAACATTTCCTGGACTCAAGCAGTTGAAGGCTTATAGGTAATAACCCTCACTTCGTATTTCACTTGGAAACATATTGGCAACCAGTTCAGCTCTTTTAAAATTGGTGTTATATGGTCCCTTTAGGTTGTCCCAGAGACCAGTCTGGCTGCCACATCCTGTACCAATTGTAGTTCCCGAACTACATACAATGTCTGCCCCACATAGAGTGCATTACAGTAGTCAAGCCTTGGACTTCCATCATCCTATCCGCTTAATCTCCGCATCATCAAAGCCCAACTGCCGGGCCATTGTTGCAGCCCCAATACAAAAGGAATGCAGGCTAAGGAGATGAGCTGGTTCACTGAGCCGGAGAAGTGCCTTCCACAACGCAGCCCAGAGCTGATACTGGGTCAGGAATGTGCCATCAGCATGAACAAATAAACAGCCAATGGTAGGAGGATGCAACCCCACACAGCACCGTAAAGCACACACTGGGCATAAGGTGTCACTGTCCACCACTGCAAGCTGAATCATCTGTCCCCTATCCTTCTGATCTATCTTAGACCTGGAGCCCTGATTCCACAAAGGTTGTGTCAGAAAATCACAGACACTCCACGCGGGAGGCCTGACTGCTATGCAGAAGGACTTCAGCTGACCTAAAAGCCCCCCCAAATGACACAAGCACAGCTGCCTGAAAAAGCGCTACCTCCCACAGTGAGCTGCAAAGAGCTTGTAACTGTCCATGAATGGCTCCCAAAAGATCGATAGTAATGGGCCACCTCTTATTCTGGACCCTCAGAGTCTCCCTGGACCAACCCTCCAGCATACACCTGACTCTACTGTACGCAGAACTACCCTGCACACCACTCTCCTAGGCATCAAAGGACAGGGCAGCCAAATAGCCGGCCAAGGTGGAAACCGCCCTCCTGGAGGAGTGCAGGTATACCATGTACTGCATAAGATGCTCAGGTGGAATAGACCATATATCAGAAAGACCAACCTGCTGCTTGAATGCATGGAAGGAAGCTACCTTATTGGCATAACTAGCCCTGGTACTGGGGCACAAGGATGCATCAATGGCCCACCGGGCTTCTAACCTCCAAGCCACCACCGAGCCTCGAGAATCAATCCCAGGTCCATATTGGCCTCCGTAGCTAACTCTCTGAATCTCGCTACTTGAAAATGAAGCAGCATCAGCTATATCATCCTGGAGCCCCAGCACACGCCGCGCTATGAAAAGGATGTTAAATTGTAGGTGCCAAAGGACAAAGGAGTGCAAGAGCCCCATGACCTTAGGTGAACAGGAAGACTGAGAGTTGTACTACTGCCTGATTGTCACACCAGAAGCAGACAGTGGAGCCAAGAAACTCCTCTGCCCACATGTGCACAGCCACGACAACAGGAAAAAGTTCCCAAAATGTGAGCTCTCTCGTGATCCCCTCATTCATCCCGCTCAAGGGCCAATGGGCTGAGCACCACTGTCCCCTAAAGTAGACTCCAAAACCAAAGCCACCACTGGCATCCAAATGCATCTGGAGCTTGGCTTCCAGAAGCTGCTCTTCCCTTCAAAGGAGACCCAATTCAAGTCCCTTAGAAATGAGGCCCAAATTGCCAGGTCAGCTCACATGCCCTCAGTGACCCTAATGCTGTGGTGGGGTCGCTTAAATCCCGCCACAGCATCACACAGTTTCCTCAAAAAAGCCCTCCCAGGAGCCACAGCCCAGCAGGCAAAATTAACATGGCCAATAACTACTTGGAGCTCCGTAAGCATGGTTTTTCTGACTGTCCCCAGGGACCCTATGAGCTCTCTAAGAACCCCAAATTTGTCCTCAGGAAGGCAACTACATCCTGCCACGGTTTCCAGCTCGATACCTAAAAAGGAAAGCCATGCGGTCGCCCCTGCTGGGACCAAACAAAGGCAAAAGCCCAGCAAACAATCAGGGCAGAACCACCCCCGTGCCCAAAGGCCCATTGTGGCAACCCAAGGCAACTTGTCCACTCCCGGCCACTCTCACCGGCACCATCCGAAAGCCTGGCCGCCCCACTCCCCCCACTGCAAGAATCCTGGCTGTTCCCAGCCCAATGGATCCCCTGATGCTCTGCGCCACTCTTCTTTGGCCCGCAGGCCACACTATCAAGGAGGAGAAGCTCAAAAGAGCCCCTTCCCTGAAGCCAAAACTGAGAGAACTGAAGGGGAGAGGCGTGGGCAAACTAACATCTATCCAAGCTCCGCCTCACCTGTAGCTCCACCAATGAAGACTGTCCCTGCAGCTGTCTGCTGAGCGGGTGGGACACGAGGCTGCAGATGAGGCATTCTGGGCTGTATGACAGTATAGTTGTGTATCCCCACAGTGAATGCTTAGGAAGTATTTAAGAAAAAGGAAATGATCAAAAATCCAACTAGATACCTGAATTACTGTGATGTCCATGTGACGAATATATTCTCACCGTCATCTATATGCTTGGAAATATATGATGCTGTTCAACTATATTTGCATTTCTATAACAAAAGATTTCATTTTCTTGAACCATGTTATGCCCTGGACTCATTAATTCAGAAAAAAGAAAACACAATTAAAGAAGTCTTCAGGGGTTCTAAAGTCATCTGAATTTTGTCCTGTTTAATGACATGCTGTATTATTAGCTTAACTTAATCCTGTTACTCTTTTGTGAGATATATGAACAGAGCTCAGCAAATCTGCTGCTAATTTTGAACTGGTCAAAACTTTGCTGTAGGTCTTAGCTCCATTTAATCATGTAAGTTCAAGATGAACTGCCAGCCGCCCAATAATCCAATGCATGTATACACAGTCATAAACCCTACTGAGTTCAATGGGACTTACTCCCAAGTAGCATGCATAGAACTGCAGTCAAATTCAGGTATCCTTCAGCAAAATTTCTTCTGCCCTCTTACAAATAGCTGGGAAAAAGAGACTAAGAAAAGTTTTAGATGCTAACATTACAAGAAGTGATTTCAATAATTTTATAATACAGCTTTTTTGTTTTTCAGTCTGAAAAATGTACAATATGTGCTGGATAGCAAGTCAATATCAATGTGGACAAATTAACTCAAACAACATTGTCATATTAATGATTCAAATAGACTTTTGGGGGAGTATGCATGGTCAATTCATTGATTCATGTAAAACCATTCTTGTTACTTAGGAAGCAGCTTTCTTTTATTATATCAAAAATGGTAATTTTATTGGGAAAATGCACAGGAGAAGATGATTGATTGTCATATCTTGTGATGGAGATGAATTATTACCAAAAGTATATATGAAAAAGTATTGTTCTCTACATTGACCCTTGATGCTTTGCTCATTTTGTTTCTTTGAATGTGATGTATAATTTAGACTATTAGCTTAGTAAATAAAAAGCATTTGGTTGAAACAAAATGTTTCTGTCTCAAGGAAAACCAGCCTTTGGAAAGTTAAGTGTGTTGAGTAGTATGCTACATTTTAAAAATGTATAATTTAATACATGCCAAGAGCCAAGTAATTGAAAGCTAGAATAGCTATTATAATTTTATTAAATTAGTAATAACATTTCATAGTGATTTTTTAAAATACTTAAGCTTCAATGGAAAAAGTAGCTCAAAAGCAATGCAAATTTAAACAGGATACAATACCAGAACTATCTTATATCTACCAATAAATATTAAAAACTTTCCTCGCCGCTCAACAAGTCCAGTAACAATATTTTCAAGTCAAGAAATAGATAGTTAATCATAATTAGAAATATTAGAGCAAGATTAGTTTGGTCTGCTTTTGCAATGTACATGGCAGGGTCAATTGACATTTGTAACATATGCATAGGGGCCTCCATACAGCATTAAAGCTAATAAAGAAGAAAGAAAATAAAAAGATCTTGAAACTCATGATCACAACATGTAGCTGGCATGGACTCCTTGACCATAAGTGTTTGCACTGGTATATTCAACCATGTGGAAGTGTAATGTTATATTAGTTTAGCAGTCTAATCCTTGCATAACACAAATGTCACCTGTCTTATTTGCTGATGCAATAAATTGTATGGTCTGAGTAATGTTGCACTTTGAGCAAAATTGCTGGTGCCTTTGTGCCCTGATATCTCCTCACATCTGCTTGCTTCAAAAATTATTCTGCAATCAGCTATTGATATCTTGATAAGGGTGTTATATGTTTTAAGAACCACATGAAATAAAAAGAAGGAACTTCTGGGCACATCCTAGCAGAATGCTTCGCCTGTTAGAAATGAATGGTGCCTGACTTGATTCATTGATGCACAAATGTTCCTTCCTTACTGCCAGAGGGCAGATGTTTTCATTGCTTGTAAGCAAGCAAGATAGCTAATCATGTTTATAATAATTAGACTGCAGGTAATGCTTATGTATACATTACAACAACAAATATTTATATTCTGCTTTTCAACAAATGTTTCCAAAGCAGTTTACACAGAGAAATAAAATACAAACTAACAAACAAATAAATATGGATCCCTGTCCCCAAAAGGCTCACAATCTAAAAAGAAACATAAGACAGACACCAGCAACAGTCACTGGAGGTACTGCTGGGGGTGGATAGGGCCAGTTCCTCTCCCCCTGCTAAATAAAGAGAATCACCACATTAAAAAGGTGCCTCTTTGCCAGTTAGCAGTGGTTAACACATTGATTTGTTACACCTTCTACAACTTACTTGGAAATATATATTACATTTTAATAATTTTAAAAATGGGTAATCCCGCCCAGGAAGTAAGTAAACTTTAACACGTAAGCCCTGGAATGTTTCTTTTCATGCTACAGCAGCAGTACCAACAGTGATGTGTTACTATCACAGTATCACTACATAAGGTATGGGAGATTTTAAAAATACCTTTCGAAGGTAATATTTCCAGTTTTACCTTTTTAAATCATGCGGCAGTTTCTGAAAGTCGCTCATTTACCTACCTTGGGAGGAAATAATTTGTACATCAGTCTACTGATAATCTAGGGGTGTCGAGACCCCTAAAGAAGTTTGTTAGTACCTCTGGCAGAAGCAGAAAAATGTATGTGCCTATTTTTTATATAGAGGTGAATTGTGAGGTTACCCTGTGACTTAGAAATGTATCCCTAATGATCATACATTTAGTAAGACCCAAGGAATATAAACCATAGCCCAAGTCACCACAGGCTGATATTAATATGGAAAGTTTTAAGGCTTCAAGCCTCTGAAGGTTTGAGACCTGTATTTCTAATTACATACACACACACACAGGTGATTTATGTGTATTTTAAAATGTTACTCCCACAGGCTCTATCCTTTAATTAGCTGTGTACTCAAAACTCATATTGAATTAAACAGAAACATAAGGTATAAATACTATTCCAAGAGGCGCTTCAGACTCAGATTAGTTTTATTAAATCTTAATTATTTAAACACAAAATATTGTTGCCTGTGAAAAATCAGCTCAATCCAGCAATGCTATTTTTACACTCTCTTCTGCCCCTTTCTGATGTGCTGCTACTGTATTTGCTTGGAGATAGAACACTTCATTCTGGATACAGCTATCATCACCTGGTGTTTGCTAAATCACTGTGAAATTCTTGCAACAGCTGTTTGTTCCTGGGGAAACATTCACTTCATATTGCTGCAGTAAACTGATCATTGCCAATTAAATGCCCATTAATTGTGTAAGCAAGGATTACTGCCAGATGTTTACATTAGAAAGAAAAATATCCTTTGCTATTTATTTTCCACTTATACCCACCCCTTTTCATGTAGATAATTATGTGAAAGGATTTCATCTTTTTAATAGGCCACAAATTTGAACATACAAATTAATAAATGCACACACTCTCCCTGGATTTCATTTACTGAAATGATCATGCATATTTCTAGTACAGATAATTAAAAATGAGAAGTTTGGTAACAAGTATTTCGTTTTATATAAAACAAATCCATTACTGGGTAATCTATATTTTCCAATTCTCTGTTCTTTGTGCTGAAATGTTAATTATGATTACAAAGTGCCCAGCTATGTTTTGAAACTTGTTAGCATGAATGCAGGTCCAGTCCTGAAATCTCACATAAAAGGGATTATTTTGCTTCTGTTAAAAACGTTCACAGGGGAACCAAAAATAACTTCTGATAATTTTAGATAAGGGATAAGGAGATGTATTGGCAAACTTTGGGCACCTCTATTTGCTCTACAGAACTGAACCCCAAACCAGAGGTGTAACTATAATAGGGCAAGGGGAGACAGTGCCTTGGGGGAACCCCCCAGAGGCAAGTCACATGACTGACTCCCCCAGCCGTGCAAGCCGCCTGGGCTTCCTTCAGTTGTATTCATCCTCTGAAATTGATGTGAGTGTTAAGACCTGGAGCTACCAGAACAGCATGACTTTCTCTAGTACCACTAAATGACTTGCATCGTCCACAATTTACAAAACCTTTAAAAAAATAATTTAGGATGATGTTCTATTGTGGCACATAGGTCATATATATGCTTTTTTTAACCACTATTCAGCCTCATTTAAGATTTCTTAACTTCATGAGCTGAGCTTCGGGGGGGGGCATTTTAAAATCTTGTCTCTGGGCCCACTCCAACCTTGCTATGCCCCTGCCCAAAACAACTAATTTTATTCATTCATCTATTCATTCATTCATTTACTCATTCTATATGCCACCTTTCTTCCTAGAATCGGAACTCAAGGCAGTGAGTTTTGCTAATGTACCCAGCTGCTTCTGATTTCAAGGACCTGGAGCACATAATCATATCTGATTTGGTATTTTGCATCTATGAGTAAATGTATGCTCATGAAAATAAAGTTGTTCAAGGACAATCCTATGAGCAGGATCTCACACACTAGGATCCAGCTCCCACTAAATCAAACAGGATTTAGTTTACAAGCAATCTTTGGGATTCAGTTAACATACCAGGCCTGGTCTACATATTGATCTGCATTTTCAGGGGCCAAGTGCTCATAATACCCTGGAAGGAGGCTGGCCATTTTTATTTCAGTATTGTGAGCTCTCCATTTGCATCCTCTCTGTACACATGCGGCTTTCCCTAATTAGTCTCTTTTGAAGCTCAGTGTGCGCTTTGGAGCTGCAGCATGAGAGCTGGTGGACTTGGGATTTAGTATATTTCTTCTTCCATTCAGGATAGGGTGTGTGCAGAGCATAGGAGCAACATACATCTAGTTAAGAGTGTCATCAAGTAGACCCAAAAGGGAGTGAGTATTCAGATATGCAAAGTAGACCAAGAGGCTAGTACATATAAAGAGACAATAAATATGGATTCAAAATACTGCGGAGGATAAACTAAAGTAATATGTTGAGAAATACAACTAATGAAGACACACAAAAAACCACATTTCAGAACTAAAAGGTTTTCTCTAATATCAGATTAGATTATCTATTTGATATATCTTATTTATTTCAAATAATTATTATTTACTTTTATTATTTACTTCTTATTTATTTTCTATGTAAACTTGAAAGTGAAGAAGAAGAAGAAGAAGAAGAAGAAATAACAATAATAATAACATTCTATAGTCATGAATTTGATATGATGGAAACTTGCAAGATCCTCACATAGACCTTAGAAATGTGTTGGAAAGGAAAGTAAGGATGAAGAAACTGTCTGAAAAAGTTCTGTGATATTTCTTCTTGGGAGGAACTCTGAAATTCTCTTTGAAGAAATTTCAGTTCCAACTCTATCATGGACACATTCTCACAGTATAGAGTCCTTCAGCTGCCCAGTTAACAGCAAGAGCATTTTAACTGCCCAGTTAACAGCAAGAGCAAGCAAAGGGAACACATATACAGATAAGGGCTGGAACTGCCACTTCTCCAAAACAAAATATGGATAGAATTTCAGGGTTCCTCCCAAGGAGAAAGACTGGAGAATTTTCTCAGAGGGTTAGATAAACCTTTGATTCCTCCACTTTATCCAAAACATTACATTGCAAAAGCATTAAACACAATGTTTTTCCATGTTTTTGAGAAAATTTGGGTTTTCTCAAAACATGAGTCAGTTTTCAGATTCTTTATTAAAACTATATATGTGAGTTTTCAGGAAATGAACCCAATAAATAGTAATCAACAGATAGGAAGCATATTTTTAAGCAAAAGTCTGAACAATACTCTCTTCTTATCACAGGAACATAGGAAAGTTGAAGGCAGATCTGGGGAGAAATTTGAGGATAGATCTCCCATTGCCTGCCTTTATGGCCTCATGGTCCCCCTCCCACCACTATTGCTTCCACCACCCGCCCACCTGCTTACCTTTGCCAGGCAGTGCCTACCTGTTGGTGCCGAGTGATGTGCTCAGCCCTAAATCCATGCCAGCAATGCCAACACAGTCTAATGATGTGAATGGGCAAAGCCCTTTTCACAGATCATGAGAAAGGACTCTTTAACTAGCTGAAATAGTTTTAACTAAACATGTCTCCAAATATATGTCTGATAAGGGTGTGATCTAAAGAGAGCTTCTGATTTCTTCCCAGTAATAGCTTCTGTGCGATAACTAGACAAATATCTCTTTAACAAATAGCAGATAATATCCCCAGCTAAAGTAAAGTATGATTACATGGACAATAGAATCCTGTGTACGTGAAGAAACTCCAGCATCCTGTAAGCTTCTTCTGACAGTCTGGACTTCTTGATTTTGTCCACACTCCGTTCAGCCAAGTCAAGAAGCCACAGAGGCCTTTAATATCAAACATAATATGGCAAAGTTCTATACATTTAGACTAACACTCCCCAAAAATGCATTACTGAAGAGTCTCATTCTGCAGCTGCTTGTTCTAATGTGCTTTGAACATTTCTGGTTTATGTATAGTGACCCTAAGGCCAAATGGGTTCAGGAAGTATGAAATGCTCTCCCACTGGTTTCTGCAATTTCTTATATAGTAATTAACAGTCCTGTTTGCCCAAGGCAAATTGGTGAAGGGCACTGCTGACAAGCGATATCATATATGACAAGGATGTACTGGTTACTCAGCCTATCACACTTCTTTTAGATCAAGCAGTAGTGTCCAAATGGATAGGGATTATGCACTACTAGATTCCCTTTTTATACCTTGGTTTCTTTCAGTTTGGGATGGAAACCAGCTCTAAACCCACCCACTGATGGGAGAGATAGTGCTTATAGGATGGAATCTGGGAAATAAATGGGAGTTCAGCTAGCTCATGCTCCCTTTGAAATGTAGTTCAGAAAAAACTGTCTCTACTTTCTCCACTTACTTCCAGATGGGTGCAACAGACAGCAGGATTATAATTTTTTTTTACGCTAAACTTTGCTTCGTTCTTGCTGGAGGACATGCTTTCATATAGAGCTGGAATGAGACATGTAGTCCAATGAGACATGTAGTCCAAATGACATTAATATTAGTCAGCTTTTCTTTTTAAAATCCTCTGCCTCTAACTAGATAAACTTTATTACGATCATAGATCAGACTGTACAACAAAAAACATTACATAAGACTAGAGCGTATAATACAATGTAGCAAAACCTAGTCACATTGAAAGTGATCTCTTTACAAAAGTTAGATACTGCCTCTAGAGAAGATGTCTAATCCAGAAATATTGCTAAATTTAGATGTGAGTCATCAAGAACTCTTATAGATGGTTTCACTTTTACACATGTTAAGTCCTAGTAAACCCAATGGACCTTTCTCTTAAGCCAGGGGTTTCCAACCTGTGGTACTCCAGATGATGCTGAACTACAATTTCCATCACCATTGTTCCCTGCAACAGGGATTCCCAGATGTTGACTACAATTCCCAGAATCCTTGGCCAAAGGCCATTTCAGCTGGGGATTCTGGGAGCTGTAGTCAACAACATCTGGAAATCCCTATAAGAGGGAACACTGCCCATCACCCCCAACTACAATTTATTTGTAGCTGTGGATTATGGGACTTGTAGTTTAGCAACACCAGGCATACCACAGGTTGCAAACTCCTGCTCTAAGTAAACATCCATGACACTGGGATCTTATTTTTACTGTCATGCATCTGAATTGTATCTTATATTGTTTTTTGGATAGTACCCAAATAAATTACTATAAAGATCTTAGATAGTTCCAGTGTGTTTTATTCTGAAAGGAAAATTTAAGAATAAGAAATACTGAGCTTGCCTGAATTCCCACATCCTTTGACTAAGAGACAACTGTCGCTTTCAAAAGATGTTAACATTCTCAGGAAATTATTAAAGATCTCCAATTTTATATTGACAGACAATATGGATAATTAACTTTTAGTGACTTTAACTTCATAACATTTTTCAGCAGGCTTAGAGTATGAAATGCACAATGAGAGAAATGTAAATCCAGCATCTGCTTAAAGATTAATTATATGTAACTTAAAATGTCAATACTAATGCTTTGACATTGCTTTTCCGTTTAAACATTATTGGCCTGAAAATCATTTAAACATTGTATTTCATTACCATTAACTTACTCTTTTTGTATAGCATATCTCAGAGGACTCCACTGAAAACACCGTCTGTAAAAGGAGACACATTGCATGCATGTCAATACAACTGACAGAAGTACAAAACTAATGAAAACAGAATTAATTTGACTAGTGCTGGTCAGGAATGCACAAGGTGGAACTGATAGTGTGGAATCTTCAGGCTTTTTAGTTTATAAAAAAGTAAACTAAGGTAGACATTATAGAGGTCTATGCAGTTATGCATGGAGTAGCGAAAGGGGAGCCATCTTAAGTGGCGCAGTAGGGAAATGCTTAACTAAGCAGAAGGTTGCCGGTTCAAATCCCTGCTGATATGTTTCCCAGACTATGGGAAACACCTATATCAGGCAGCAGTGATATAGGAAGATGCTGAAAGGCCTCATATCTTACTGCACGGGAGGAGGCAATGGTAAACCCCTCCTGTATTCTACCAAAGAAAACCACAGGGCTCTGTGGGCACCAGGAGTCATTATCGACCTGACGGCACACTTTAACTTTATTTTAGAGAAAGGGGATTGGGAGCCATTTGTCTCCCCTTTAATTACACTAAAACTCAGGGTCATCCAATGAAACATATTGGCAGGAGATTCAGAATCCACAAAAGTAAAGATTTCTTTGCACAGCATGTATAATTTATTTATTTCATTAGGTAGTTTTAGCTTTTTAAAATTTTCTCTGCTGCTTTTTTGCCTAATGCTGCTTCTATCCCTTGATGCCCAACATAGCCATCAGGGAGTAGGATTGCAACCAGCCTTGTTGAGGGTGGGATGTGCATGATGCCCTCTGCTGGGCATGTAGGCTAATGTCCCCTATCAGCTGCAGGAGGGGGTGTTGGTCTGATAGCCTGGCATCAGCTGCATCCCCGCAATCTGTACAGGGAGTTCTGTTCCCACCCGCCCACTCTTAATTCGGGGGGGGGGGGGAGCTGGTTGCTTTAAGGGGCCAAGTAGACATTTTTTAATTCTCACTTGATTTAATTCTCACATGGTGGGGTTATTTTTGTGTGTGTGCTCCTCATTTTATTATGTTTGTTGCTGGGCATGTAGGTGGGGCATGAACCATTTACTATCCTAGCATTCGTCACACTGGCAGGTGAGTGTGGACTTGGGGAAGTAGTTTCAGGTATGGTGAAACACCAAGGGATTAAACATGTCAACTCCCTTGCCCCTCTGAAAACTGTGCATGAGCAATATTGGATATAGTAGGAGTCTCAAGTTGCACACTTGCTCTTTCAAAGGAAAACCTATGAAATCTGTCTTAAATTCATCTTTGTACGTCTAAAATGTTTACTTTTTAGAAGAAAAGCCAAAGCTACAATCCTATGTGTATTTACTTGAGAATAAGCCCACTGAAATCAGCGGGTCTTACTTTGAGCAGACATGCATAGGATTGTACGCATTTTCTCCCATTAAAAATTAATAGAAAACTAGCTAGGCCGGGTGCAGAACATCTGCACCACCAACTGGCCCGCCCACCCACCACTGCCTTCTTCCCCTGCCAGCCTGCATGCTGCCTTGTCTCCCCCCCTCCACTTTCTGGCTGGCTGGGTGCTGGCTTTTTCTCCCCACACACTTTCTGGCGGGTGGGCTTCTTCTCCCTCCCACTGCCCCCCATTTCTGGACAGATGGTCCGCCCGCCACTTTCTGGTCAGCTGGGTGCCAGCTTCTTCTCCCACCCCCCACCCCTTTCTGGCTGGCTGGCGGGCAGGCAGGCTTCTTCCACCCCCCTGTTTCTCGCCGCCACTACCCCACTTTCTGGCCAGCTGGTGTTATCTTCACCAGCCACAGCTGCCATTTTCCTCCCTCCTACCCATCCCATAGCTATCGGGCAGCTCTCTGAACTCTCTAGAGAGCTGCCACGCATGGATTAGCCACAGGTATGCCTTAGAGAATTAAATATATAGATAGATGCACCTTTAAAATAGTCCATTGCCTTCTGATTCTCCCGTATTATTCCATAGCCATCACTCATTTACCCATGCCTTTATTCACAAAAAAGTTCTCTTCCACCACCCAACCTAGAAGCAGCCAAGGAATGGAGAGATCCATGCTGAGCAGCAGTCATCTACTAACCAGCAAGCAAGAAGCAACTTGACCATTCAGGAATGGGTTCTTAGAAGGGCTCAGAGAATTTCCCCACAGCAGTAGACTACAGGCATGAGACAGTTGGCAATGCCAGCATGTATTTAAAAAGCAGAGGAGAAGGAGAAGGGCAGTGGAACGGAGGGCTGGGACTCAGTGAGCCCTTAGAGGAAGTTGCCCAGGGATCAGAGGAGGGAGATGGTATCAGAAGCATTCTTCCTCTCCCAGAAACCGAGGCCTCCAAGGGGGGTGAACAAAAACAAAAGCATGGTCAGAGAACCACCACCCAAATGACATGTGGCTTACCAACTTCTTAGGAACCCAAATGTAAATTATGAAGAAGATCTGTTTTATGTTAATTAATCTAGATTAACAAACCAATGTTAATCTCAAAAACTACCATCTGTTATACATCCACAATCACTATTGCAGAATGTGACACTTCATTTACCCATAGGTATGCACAATGGGCAGGGTGTGGGCCTCCACGTTATACTTTAAGCCCCCTAAAAAGGGAGGGAGGTGCCTTTTGGTGTTTTACACCAGGCAGCAAAATGTCTTCAGCCAACACTGCTGGCTATCACTGGAATTGTAATTCTCATGTTGTCCAATCATTCAAGACATTCTACCCATGGATTGCAGTGTCCATGGCCTCCTAATTCTCTGTGCCTTTCCCAAATTTGCCATTGTTGCTCCTCTCCTCTATACACCTCCAATAGGTAGCACAAATATTAGTGGGAAAGGGTACCCAAATTGCCTGCAAGGGTTGCAGGATAGTCTATAAGTCCCTTTGAGCACTTGAAGATATCCTTGGATGCCAAAATCAGTTTCAGAGATCAGCTTTATTAGGAAGCTGCTGAGGGCCCACGGTCTTCAGAAAGCCCACTGCTGATCTCTGAGACTACCTTTGTGCTTTCTGTGTCACCTTTCATGTGCTGGTGACAATGACTTGAGACCCATCCAGATAGGAGTGGGCATGGAAGAAACCAGGAGTCAGCCCTAAGAATAGGAAGAGAAAGCTCTGCTGGACCAAGCCCAAGGCCTGTCTAGTCCAGCATTCTGTTTCACACAGTAGCTCACCAGAAGCATCTGGGAAGCCCACAGGCAGAAACCGGGGGCATGCCCTCTCTCCTGCTGTTACTACCCTGCAAATGGTAGGCCTCTGAAGCTGGAGGTGGCCTATAGCCCTCAGACTAGTAACCATTGATAGTCCTGTCCTCCATGTATTTATCCAAACTCCTCTTAAAGCTATCCAGGCTGTTGCTGTCACTACATTTTATGGCAGACAATTCCATAGATTAATTATGCATTGGGTGAAAAAGTATTTCCTTTTGTCAGTCCTAAATTTCTTGGCAATCAGTTTCATGGGATGACCCCTGGTTCTAGTGTTATGAGAGAGGGGGAGAAATTTCTCTCTTTAAACTTTCTCCACACCATGCATGATTTTATAGACCTCGATAATGTCTCCCCTCAGTTGTCCTTTTTCTAAACTAAAAAGCCCCAGGTGTTGTAGCCTTGCCCCACAAAGAAGGTCTCTATCATTGTAGGCCCCGATCATCTTGGTTGCCTAACAACAACAACAACTTTATTTGTTGCCACCCCAAAACAAATTGTTTTCTGGTTGGCTCATAACAGAGGATTAAAAGATAAAATAAAAACATTACATACAATAAAACATACAACACCACATTGAATCATGACCCCAAAAAAGGTGAAACCAAAATACAAAACAATACAGCTTAAAAGCTCATTTTAAAATTAATTAATAATCAGAACAAATCTGAAAAGCTGAATTTAAAAACCTGAATTTAAAAGGCCTGTGTGGACAAAAAGGTCTTTACCTCTTCTGCACCTTCTCCTGTTGTTATTTCTGAGGTATGGTGACCAGAAATGTAAGCCGTTCAGTACAAATGTGGCCACATTATAGTTTTGTATATGGGCATTATAATATTAGAGGCTTTATTGTCAATTCCCTTCTTAATGATTCCAAGCATGGAATTGGCCTTTTTCACAGCTGACATGCACTGAGATGACACTTTCAATGAGCTGTCCACCATGACCCCAAGATCCCTCTCCTGGAGCTTTCCCAGACAGCAGGCTTTTCTGTGGGTCTTCTGAAAGGTTTTACTGCAAGTTCAAAGTTGGGGGGGGGGCGTTTTCACCAAAAAGTGTTGTTGTTTTTTACCTTGAATATAAATTGGGCTGCACTCTAACGCTAAATGAAAAACCCAAATTGTGTGTGACGTGCTCCCTGATAGCTCACAGGGACTTTGGGTAAAATTGGCTGATATATGAATGCACATCTCCATCCTTGAGGAGATGTGAATTAAAAGCCAGGTCTGAAAAACTTCCAGGTCAGTCACCAACAGACAGCTTGGACCCCATAACTCTATATGTGAAGTTGGGTTTGTTTGTTTTTTGCCCTAATATGCATCACTTTACACTTGCTAACATTGAACCACATTTGTGATTTTGTTGCCCACTCCCCCAGTTTGGAGACATCCTTTTGGAACTCCTCACAATCTCGTTTGGATTTCACTACCTTAAATAGTTTGGTGTCATCTGCAGATTTGGCCACCTTGCTGCTTACCCCAATTTCTAGTTCATTTCTGAATAAACAAAAAAGCAGTGGTCCCAGTCAGATCCCTGGGGGACCCCACTTCTTACTTCTCGCCATTTAGAGAACTGTCCATTTATTTCTACCCTCTGTTTCCTGTCCTTCAACTAGTTACCAGTCCATTCACGAACCTGTCCCCTTATCCCATGACTGCTAAGTTTTCTCAAGAGGCTTTGATAAGGAACTTTGTCAAAACCTTTTTGAAAGTCCAGGTATACTATGTCAATTGGATCACCTTTATCCACATGCCTCTTGACACTTTCAAAGAACTTAAAAAGGTTGGTGAGGCAAGATTTACCTTTGCAGAAGCCATGCTGGTTCTTCTTCAGCAGAGCCTGTTCTATATGCTTAACAACTTCATCCTTGAGAATGTTTTTCATCAATTTGCCTGGAACATACATTAAGTTAACTGGTCTGTAATTTCCCAGCCCTATTAGATACTATCCAATTTGTAATTGATGTGGGAAAATCAGGTACATTTTCAGATGATGAATGGGGCTATCCAGCTCTTCACTTTCCCTAGTGGAGATGTTTGTTTGTTTGTTACATTTATATATTATATACCACCTCATACAATTGTTTCAAGCTGGTTTACAAATAAACAATACAAGCAGAATTAAAACCAAACATTAAAACAGTTAAAAACAACAAGAATAACAGCAACCATGAAAACCAACCTACATCTGACAGAAGGCCTGATGGGAAAATGTGTCTTGAGTGCCCTTTTAAAACCTGTGAGTGATGGGGAAGGTCTTGTAACAACAGGAAGTTTGTTCCAGAGCCTCAGGGCAGCTATAGAAAAGGCCTGGCCCTGAGTCACCACCAGATGAGATAGGGGCAGACACAGCAGACCTCTCCCAAAGATCTTAACAAGCAGTAGGGATCCTGAAGCAGAAGGCGCTCTCTTAAATATTATTATTATTATTATTATTATTACATTTATATCCTGCTCTTCCTCCAAGGAGCCCAGAGCGGTGTACTACATACTTAAGTTTCTCTTTAACAACAACCTTGTGAAGTAGGCTAGAAGTAGGCTGAGAGAGAAGTGACTGGCCCAGAGTTACCCAGCTAGTATCATGGCTGAGTGGGGATTTGAACTCAGATCTCCCCGGTCCTAGTCCAGCACTCTAACCACTACACCACACTGACTCTCAATATGCTGGGCCCACGTTGTTTCTAACTCTACTCTAAGCACCTTGAAATGATAGTTATACAGAGAAGTGAGGAAACCTGCTGTTCCTATCCCTGAGGCACAATTCTGCATGTAACATCTTTTCCAACTCACCTAGCCATATTGCTTAGGGGAGAGAATAATGTGAATCTTCCAAAGATTTGTCTGAACCTCTTGGAATGGCAAGCCCCAGAAATTCTCTCGTGCTCTTTAAAGGCTTGTATTATCATGACATGGTGCCAGATTTCACTGTCCCTAAAGAGATGACCAAATATGTCTTCCTCCTAATTTCTGGGTCATTCTTTTCCTTTCTCAGAGCTATCAAAAGAGGAGACACTGACTGATGTTTACAGCTATGGTCATCCATCTCTTTTAGATTAGTTTCCTCTAATGGACTAGTACAGCTACCTTCAACACCTGTTTTTTTGTGATGCAGCACAAATACCTTGCACAAGTCCTCACTTGTCAATTCCTTCCTGTTTCCTATTTCTTCCATCCTGCTATTAATTGTGTATGATTAGTAGAGGTGGGAGACCATCATGGATCATTATGGGCATGACTGTACAATGACTGCAAAACTCAGGAACCAAGATTTTTTAGGAGCCGGATAGGTGGAGAAACCTGCCTCCAAACTTCTAGCAGAAGCTCTGGTGCCAGTCACAAGACCATTTGGCTAAGGTGTGTTTGGAGCTTTGTACCTATGAATGCTTTGTACTAAAGCATTCAAGGCAAAACAGCCCTGATTCTCAACTTATCCTGTACATGAAAGGACTTTGGTGTGAACCACCCAGACTGCACTTTAAGGAAAGCCCAGCACTACAATTAAAGAAGAGGTCACGATGGAAACACCACACCACGTAAAGTTCTAAGAGCATAACAAAGATTTTAGCAAACTCTCTAAAAATCAAATACACGATCTCAACAGATTGTTCTTGTATTATGTAATTACATCATAGATATTTAATTGAAAAGTAATGGAAGATAACATTTGGCCTAGCATAGTCATGTTCCAGTGGTTAGAACTCAGCAGGAGTGCACAAGCTTATTAAAGATGTTCTTCATCTGTATAAGTAGCACATTTTAACCAATGCACATGTTTTATTCTGAGCTCCTATTCCATGACACATGGAAACATTAGAATAGCAAAAAGTATACTTTAACAGCTGGATATTAAAATAAAATGGCTACATTAAAGGCAAATTGCAAAATGGGCCAGTTAAAGAAGAACCAGTTAAATGTCTTTGGGGAGGTGGGGGAGAGATATGCAGTACAACTTTCCTGCTGGCATTTACATAAAATAAAAACAAAACAATGTTGTACCGAGCATTCTGAAAGTGTAGGTATGTTGCAATCTATGCAACCCTGCTCAGCAACCAGTTATGCCAATGAGTCTCTCTGAGAAGGTATGAGTCTTTCCATAAGTTTTCTTGCTACAAATACCATCATCAGAACACCCCCATTTTGCTTCTCAGTTAGCAAATGGGGAGGAAAGAAGCTGATACTCCTTAGAAGACCATATTTGGTTCAGGACTTCCACTTACTTGACTATAAAGGCACATATTAGTTCTATAGACTCTCCAGTCTATATGCATTCCCCATTGGGAAGTTCGCCTGTGTAAGCCCTGTTGAAGTGAATGGGATCTGTATAAGAATGTCTCTGGATTTTGACCCATGAAATGATCACCATGTTCCTGCAGAACTCCTATCCATTTCAATGCAGCTTGCGCAGGAGAACCTTTTCAGCGATTGTATACCATAAGATTAATGTTTATTGATTTTTATTATTTAATTAGAAAGTATTAAATACTGGTCTAAACATATTTAAATATGTCACTCAAGGAATGGCAGAGAATACTTCATAATAACCAGATAATGCATCATCAGCGTATACCATTTTAAAATTTAAATAAGAATATTTTTAATCAACTGGTCATGACATGTAGTAAATATTTATTTAAATAAGCATTATTTATCAAGGAAGGCTGTATATTACAACTTGATCTTTGAAATAGTGCTCTTGAGTCATTCTCCTAAAGGGTGAAACATGCGAGGACACACACACCAAGAGGCAGAATAGGAAAATCTTTCAAAAGTTGCTGATGTGAAGGTCTTTGTCTCCGGAGGAAACAACACAGTGACTGCACCATTTACTTGCCAATTAATCCAAGGAGATACACCGACATTAGTTCAGGAAGAAGATGTTTCCTTGCCCACTTGCCTTGAGGGAAGAGCAAAGTTTGTAGCTGTCAAGCAGCAGGACAGAAGAAATAAAATTAGGAAAAAGAAACGCGAGCTAAGAATCAAAGCTGGTGTTTCCCTTGATTAAGGGATCTGAGGCTGCTTCCTGCATTAATTCTTGAAGATAGGCATGGATTCCTACCCCAACGAAGTCCTCTTAATCAACTGAAATGAAGCTTAAGTACACAAACCTAAATTTACTTATATACATCTCCAAAACCGCAGGTAGCTCTCTTGGTCTCTTAGAAAAAATCCAAACTAAAATAACACCTTTATTAGAGCCAACTGAAAGGTCAATTAATTAGAAAGTAATTTTAACTCCAAAACTTTTGGAGTTCTTTGGGAGTGTCAACAAGTGTGTGGATAAAGGTGATCCAGTTGACATAGTAGACCTGGACTTCAAAAGAGCTTTTGACAAAGTTCCTCATCAAAGACTCCTGAGAAAACTTAGCAGTGATGGGATAAGGGGACAAGTTCATGTGTGGATTGCTAAATGGTAGGAAACAGAGGGTAGGGATAAATGGAGAGTTTTCACAATGGAGGGAAGTAAGAAGTGGGGTCCCCCAGGGATCTATATCGGGACCGGTGCTTTTTAATTTATTCATGAATGATCTAGAAGTAGGGGTAAGCAGCGATGTGGCCAAATTTGCAGATGATACCAAACTCTTTCGGGTAGTGAAATCTAAAACTGATTGTGAGGAGCTCCAAAAGGATGTCTCCAAACTGGGCGAGTGGGTGACAAAATGGAAAATGTGGTTCCATGTTGGCAAGTGTAAAGTGATGCACATTGGGACAAAAAACCTCAACTTCAAGTGTATACTGATGGGATCTGAGCTGTCGGTGACTGACCAGGAGAGGGATCTTGGGGTTGTGGTGGACAGCTTGTTGAAAGTGTCGACTCAATGTGTGGCAGCTGTGGAAAAGGCCAATTCCATGCTAGGGATCATTAGGAAGGGGATTGAAAATAAAACTGCTAATATTATAATGCCCTTATACAAAATTATGGCGCGGCCACACTTGGAGTACTGCGTACAGTTCTGGTCACCACATCTAAAAAAGGACATTGTAGGATTGAAAAAGGTGCAGAAGAGGACAACCAACATGATCAAGAGCCTAGAGCACCTTTCTTATGAGGCAAGGCTACAATACCTGGGGCTATTTAGTTTAGAAAAAAAGACTGCGGGGAGACATGGTAGAGGTCTATAAAATCATGCATAGTGTGGAGCAAGTGAATAGAGAGAGATTCTTCTCCCTCTCAAATAACACTAGAACCAGGGGTCATCCCATGAAATTGATTGCTGGGAAATTTAGGACCAGCAAGTGGAAGTACTTTTTCACACAATGCATAATCAACTTGTGGAATTCTCTGCCACAAGATGTGGTGACAGCCAACAACCTGGATGGCTTGAAGAGCAGTTTGGATAACTTCATGGAGGAGAGGTCTATCAACGGCTACTAGTTGGAGGGCTATAGGCCACCTCCAGCTTCAAAGGCAGGAAGCCTCTGAGTACCAGTTGCAGGGGAGTAACAGCAGGAGAGAGGGCACGCCCTCAACTCCTGCCTGTTGCTTCCAATGTCATCTGGTGGGCCACTGTGCGAAACAGGATGCTGGACTAGAGCCTTTGGCCTGATCCAGCAGGGTTGTTCTTATGTCAGAGAAGTGAGTAAACTTTTTATTATTTCTTGTTTACACAGTCAGACAGGTGTTATTGACTGGTTTGTTTTATCCAGACATCGAGTCCTTCCCATGGACCTGGGATGGCTGAATATTATTAAAAATACTGTTGGTTATTATAGATATCGTCACAAAATATAGGCTATTCCCAGTAAAGTTGCTTTTTGTAATTGGCTGATGGTGATTTCTGTGGCCCATATGGTGTTGAGGTGTTCTTCAAGGTCTTTTGGAATTGCACCTAGGGTGCCAATTACCAGTGGGATTATTTTGGTCTTTTTCTGCCACAGTCTTTCAATTTCAATTTGTAGATCTTTGTATTTGGTGATTTTTTTCTATTTCTTTTTCTTCTATTCTGCTATCCCCTGGTATTGCTATGTCAATTATTTTAACTTGTTTTTCTTTCTTCTTGACTACAGTTATATCTGGTTTATTGTGTGGCAGATGTTTGTCAGTTTGTAGTCGGATGTCCCATAATATTTTTACATCTTCATTTTCTACAACTTTTTCAATTTCATGGTCCCACCAATTTTTGGCTACAGGTAGCTTGTATTTTTTGCAGATGTTCCAGTGTATCATCCCTGCTACCTTGTCATGCCTTTGTTTGTAGTCAGTCAGTCTGTGCCATCTTTTCACAACAGCTGATTAGGTGGTCCATGGTTTCATCTGCTTCTTTACAAAGGCGCCACTTGCTGTTTGTTGTTGACTTTTCTACTTTTGCTCTTATTGCATTTGTTCTTAGTGCCTGTTCTTGTGCAGCCAGTATTAAACCCTCTGTTTCTTTCTTCAAGTTGCCATTCTTAAGCCATTGCCAGGTCTTGGTGATGTCTGATTTTCCACTTATATTGTGCAAATATTGACCATGCAGGGGCTGTTTCTCCATTTTTCTGCTTGGTTCTTGACTTGTTCTTTCTTGTAGGACTGCTTTCTTTCATTGGTGTTGAATAGTTTCTCATTCTTGACCATTTGAAGTGCATCTTCTTCACTGTCCTTTATATATTCTTCAAGGCCTCTTTTCCTCCTCCTCTACTGTTTGATGGACTTGCAGCATTCCTCTTCCACCTGAGCTGCGAGGGAGGTAGAGCCTATCTACATCACTGCAGGGGTGCAGAGCATGATTGATCGTCATTATTTTCCTGGTCTTACGATCTAGTGTCTCTAGTTCTGCCTGTGTCCAGTCTATTATTTCTGCAGTGTATCTGATAACAGGTATAGCCCAGGTGTTTATGGCTTGTATGGTGTTCCCGCCATTGAGTTTGGACTTTAGGATTTTTCTAATTCTCCTGATGTATTCACTTCCAATTTTTCTTTTAACTTCAGCGTGTGCAATGTTATCAGCCAGGAGAATGCCCAAGTATTTGTAATGTTTTTTCTCTTCCAGGTTCTTGATGTTGCTTCCATTGGGCAGTTCTATTCCTTCTGTTTTTGGTATTTTTCCTCTGTTCATTATGCAGCACACTTGTCTAGTCCAAACTCGATTGCTATATCACTGCTGAATATACGGACAGTGTTTAGCAGTGATTCGATTTCTGACTGGGACTTTCCATACAACTTCAGATCGTCCATGTACAGAAGATGGTTTATTTTACTTGATGTTTTAGATGTTTGGTATCCAAGGTCTGTTTTGTTGAGTATTTGTGAAAGTGGAGTCATGGTGATTACAAACAACAGAGGGGATAGTGAGTCCCCTTGGAAAATGCCTCTTCTAATGCTAACCTGTCCAAGTGTCTCACCATTGATTGTTAACTGTGTACTCCACGTGCTCATTGCTTTTTTTTATGAATATCTGAATGTTTTTGCTGACACCAGTTATTTCTAAACATTTTAGTATCTATGTGTGAGGCAATGAGTCTAAGGCCTTCTTGTAGTCAATCCATGCAACACTTAGATTTGTTTTTCTTCTCTTGCAATTTTCCAAAATCATTTTGTCAATCAGCAGCTTGTCTTTTGTGCCTCTGGTGTTCGGACAATTTCCTTTCTGTTCAACCCTAACCTCCTTGCAAAATGTGATTGAACTGTTTTGATAGCTGTTTATGAAAGCTTGTTAGGTGTTTAAGCCAAAAGCCATGCAGTTCATCGTCGCCTAGTGCAGTCCAATTTTTAATTTTCTTTGCTCTTTCACTTATTAATGCTGGTGTTGTTATTAGATCTTGCATTTGTTGGTTACATTTTTTGACCTCTTTCACCCAGCCTGCTTTTTTTATTATAACCTATTGGATTGTCCCATAATTTCCCCCAGAATTGCACTGTTTCTTCTTTATTTGGTGTTTCTATGTTTCTTGCAGTTTCTCCTTCTGTGTTTTGGTAGAAACCTCTCTGATTCGACTGGAATTGGAGATTCTGCCTGTTGTGTAATTCTGGCTTCGTATCTGCTAATCTTTCTGACACTGCTGTTATTTACTGCTTTATTATTTCCAGGACTTCTCTAATTTTCCTTGAATCTAGGTGGTATTTTTGGATCAGATACTGTTTGGTGTTTTCATTCTTCAGATTCTTTTCTTTCATATCTTTCAATTTACTAGCATCTGATCTAAGCCTGGTGATTTTATTTTCTAATCTAATCTTCCATTTAGGTGATATACTACTTTCTTTTTTTACAGGTCCATTGATCTTATATCTGAGCTCTTGTGTTGTTATTGTTGCTGCACTGTACATTAGTTGGTTTGTTTCTTGCAAGTTATTGCTTGTTATTTCTGCAAGTGCAGCACTGACATCTTTTAATGCCTGAGCAAGTTGTTTTTTGGCAACTGTTTTTAGAGCTGGAAGTCGAACCCTGGTGGTTGTTTGGTTCATGTGCTCAGTTATTTTTTGCTTTAGTTCTTGTTGCTTTTCTGTTAAATGGCATTCGGGTTTTTGAGCTGAAGGCAAAGGGGAGGTTGCCTGGTTTTGATTTTGTAACAGTTCAGCAACAGTGGCATCCTCTATTTCCAAGACCTCCTCCATCTGCGCCTGAGCAACTTCTTCAGTTGGTGGTAATTCTTCTTCCATATCTTGAACCTGTGTTGCTCTTTGCAGTTCTTCCAGTATTCCAGTGAATACTTTATTTCTTATTATGAATCTTCTCTGGTCTGCTAGCCTTTGTTCTGTTATGTCTGTATCTGGATGCTTCTCTTTCCAAATTTGGTACATTCTTTTAAAACAACCTCTTCTTGTTGGACTAGACTTGTAATAGCAGATGATTATTTCCTTGTTGGCGTTTTTCGTATATTTTTTTCGGTTAAGCGACGTTTCTTCCAGTAACTTTGCTGTCTCCAGCCCTGGTTGCTCAACTGAAGATCCTGAGTCCTGTGGCTCACTTGCCACCAGATGTCCAGGGACTCCAGCACCTGGTGCGGTCCTTGTTGAGCTGGGCGACGACCGATCCGGTATAGATTTATTAAAGTTACGTCTCACCATATTGTTGATGGGAGAGGCACTCTTCGTCTGGCTCCTCTGGTGAGACCTGTCCAGTATGGTTGGACCTCTGGCATAGCTCTCACCTTCCTCAGAGCATGCAAGCCCCACAACCACGCCAAGGTAGTGCCTTACTGGTTGTTGCTGTTGTTGTTGTTATTACATTTATATCCCACTCTTCCTCCAAGGAGCCCAGAGCGGTGTGCTACCTACTTGAGTTTCTCTTTCACAACAACCCTGTGAAGTAGGTTAGGCTGAGAGAGAAGTGACTTGCCCAGAGTCACCCAGCTAGTATCAGGGTTGAATGGGGATTTGAACTCGGGTCTCCCCGGTCCTAGTCCAGCACTCTAACCACTACACCATGCTGGCTCTTTTAGTTGCTCAAAAACTTGCACACTTCTTTGGGACCTTTAGTTACCCTTATTTTTATTTTAAATTTATTTATTAATATTATTATTATGTATATACAACTTTTTCAATGAAAAAGCGGTTTACATAGAAAAGAATAATAAGAAGGAAATAGTTCCCATGCTGTGCTAGGGTTGAATAGGGTCAGTTGCACTCTCCCTGATAACTATAAAGCGAAACATGACTTTAAAAAGTGTCTCTTTGCCCAGTTTTCAGGTATTAATTGGTATGCCTGGAATAAATGCATTACTGTATATGCATTGTTGTTACTTCTCTCCATCCTGTCCCTTATTTGTCTTCCTGAATTCAAAAATTAGCTTTTCTGAGCATGGACCTCCCCCTCTCCCTCCCTCCTTGTATTGTTATGCAATGTGCCATGTATATTGATGGTGCAATCTAACATAAATAATTTCAAAGTGTGTGTCATGAGGTGGTTGCTTGCATTCCAAAACCCATACTTCCTCTCACTTTCTGAGATGGTTAAGGATTAAGAAAATTCAGACCAAACATGCACTCCACTCTGCCCAACAGAAAACCGGCATTTCAGAACTTTAATTCCCTTTAAAGCACCCTTAAATTAAGTTACATTGTTTTCAATGGAGCAATCATTCTCAGAATGTCATGCAACAAATAATCTGTGTTTGAACAGGAGGGAAAGCAGCTGAAGAAGGGATGTAGGGATGGATGAGGGCTAAATAGCAGTATGTATGGGGAAAGAGAGGAGGAAAGGAGATGGGACAGTGGGGTGCTGAGATGGAGGGATAGGAAAAGGGAATGCAGGTAAAGAAGAAATGCTGGGAAAGAAAAAGGGGTGGAAAGAAAGAAAGAAAGAAAGAAAGAAAGAAAGAAAGAAAGAAAGAAAGAAAGAAAAAGAAATTGTAAGGAAACTCTGTAAGAAAGAGGGGACTGGAGTAGAGGGAGGCAGAAGGAGGAGAGAGAAAGAGGAGCAGCAGGGAGAGAAGATGGAGAACGAAAATGGGGGATGGATGAAGTTTGGAGGAGGACGAAGATGACTTCTCTAGAACAAAGAAAGAGAGAGAAAGGAGGGAAGGAAGGAAGGGAGATTAACATAAGCAGAGAGAGAGAGAGAAAGGCAACAAATAAAACCAACTATTCCCCATAATTCTGACCATAATTTCTGATGAGCCCTTGGTTAATCCATCTATATGCTAATCTCATGTGAAAAATGTAGCATCCATGTTTGTTTCTAAGAGAAAGGCCTCAGAGATTTGTACTGTATGCATCAATGTGCATTTTCCTGTTTCTGCACAATTTTTAGTATCTTAAAATATGAGTTCTCCTGGAAATTTTCTATAGAGAATGCTATAATAAACTGCTTTCTGGAACCTTTGTGATATTTATGCTGAAACAAAATCTTATGTCTTAGAGGCAGGAGATCAAGTGTAAATGGGCCTTTTCTCTTCCCCTCAACAAATGTCACACAGATATTCTGGTAACATTGAAAGAATCAGACCAGACTTAATCAATGTTAAAGGCAAAGACCTCAAATCAAACCAGAATTTCATTGAAAATTTTACCCTAAGAAAGTAAGCCTACCACCTCTCTCTCAAAATACACAACCTTTACGTGTGTGTGTGGGGGGGAGGATTAACATGCACAGGCTCCTAGGAACCAAACCACACAAGATTGGTATTATAGGAAATGATGCATTTTAATACTTCAGACCACAACTAGCAATGAATTGTGGAATCAAGCAAGAAGGGTTTAGTTTGAATCAGGGCTCATCAAAGTCAGGTTTCTAGAATACCTATCTAAAAGCCAGTTCTCAATATTTCATACACTGTGCCAACATTCTGACTTGCACACTCTAATGTTACCAAGAAACAGAACCCTTTGCAAGGCTAAGTAAATCTTCCTACTTGCTTCTCAGTGGTTTTCATTGAGTTCTATAGGATAACGTAAATGGGTTGTCATCTGGGGCACAGATGGGGAGTGGGGCTGGGGAAATGACTGGAATTCTTCAGTCTCTCCCTCTCCTTGAGTGACTAAGAAGTAAAATTCAAAATGGGGGTATGCAAATAGGAGCAGGCTCATTCTTTTTTTAATTGACTGTTTTTGAAGTACAGAATAAAAATCATATGTCTAAACCTTTATGATGCATTTACCAGGGTTATTTTTTTTTGTATAATTGTCAATACAATATACCTAAAAATAAACACTTGTAAGTGATGAATTAATCACCCCCTCCCCACCCACAAAAAAGAAAAAGAAAATGAGGAGGAAATGAGAAAATGGGTGGGTCACTCCTCTCTTCAGAGTGCACGGGGTATTCTAGGGACACCACTGAGGCTGGGAGGCTTGTAGCCACCCAGTTGGGCATCTGCTTGTGAGTCACTACATCGTGGAGCCATGCCATGGTGTCTCACGATCAGGAGAACGAGGTTAGCGGAGCGCTCGCTCTGCTAACCTCATTTAAGGGGAGGGCTATTTTGGCGGACTAGCCGCTGTTGAACCAACAGGCTTGCCCACGAGCCTAGTGGTTCTTATGATGGGGGGAATCCAGGCTGGGCTCCCTTAGCCCAGTTTGCCTCCATCGTGAGAATAGCTTCCCTGAGTTCCAAGAGGGGAGTGACAGGAAAGCCAGAGTGAAAAAATAGGAAGTCCTTCCTTCATCCCAGTCTTCTCTTCCATCTATGAAATGTCACAAGCCATTCACAAGTACATAGCACAACATTCTGTCACAGTGGCATGACCAAATAACAAAGCCTAGAATGATGGTATGCATATGGGTGCAGGCTGAATTTTGAGGGGTTCATTATTTTATTTGATTGAGTGGTTCATTGATATAATTAGGGGAAAGGAAAGTTTTTTAATCCTCACCAGTGGGGTCCTTGTGTGTACCCTTTTCCTTTATCTTATATAAGAGAATGGTTTTCATTCATTCATTCATTCATTCATTCATTCATTCCTAAGGAGTAAAGCACTGCAAGAGGAACAATGGATCCCTTTATGCAAAATGCACCGAAATCCATGATACCCCAGTCTCAGGGTCCTGGTAATGTACAAGCAATGCTGGCAGTTTTGCCACTGTGAAATAATGATCAAGAGAATGCCTTTGAGCATGTGCAGAAAGCATTTTCTGATAGGGATGTGCACAAAATTGGTTTGCCCGGTTCAGTTCAAGTCCAAACTGCATTTGAACCAGACTGGATATGTTCAGTTTTCACAGCCCTGAACTTGGGACCCGGTTCAGTTTGAATTTGAACTGGTTTGGGCCCAATTAGGGGGTGCCAGACACATTAGAACTAGTAAAAGAAAAGTTGTACTCACCACCACCACCAGGTTTGGTGGCCCCAAGGGTGTTGCTATGGCTATTGAGGGTATTCTGGCAGCTTCCCCTCCCACCGCCGGCCTCCCCCCATTGTCGTATAGGATGTTTCAGCCTGTTTTGGACCTGTTTTGGCCCTCTATGAGTGCACAGTGGCCATTTTTGAGGCCGCCGTGCATGTGCATAGGTCATTTGTGTGGCCAAAGGCCTGTGTGCATGCACAGCGGCCTCAAAAATGGCCACCTCACAATCACAGAGGGCCAAAAAAGCCCTGAAACAACCCATAGGTGACCAGGGGGAGGCCAGCAGAAGTGGGAGGGGAAGCCACCAGAGACCCCTCTGCAACTGCAGCACCCCAGGGTGCCACTGAACCCAGCAGTGGTGGTGAGTCCAACTTCTTTTAAAAAAACTAATTCTAACATGTCTGGTACCCCCAGACCAGGCCTGTGCTGGCCTGCAGGGGTGGGGTTGGCTTGACCTCGAGCCAAACCAGGCCCAGTTTGGTTTGAGGTCAAGGCCTTAAACTGAGCTAGTTCAAGCTCAAGTCAGCTCTGACGTCCCTATTTTCTGATAGTGTAGTAACCACACAACCAGACTTCTTACATCTGGAATTAGGAAGAACAGCGTCCAGGTAAAAGAACATGATTTCTAGCATGCTTGAGCCCTGCATCCCTGAGCACAACTTTTAAACAGCATCCATCATGAAAGTACTTTTACAAATTTTACCTTTGAAAACTACTTGTGCACATATTTTCAAGGGATTTTATATAAAATTCCCCTTTTTCTCTGCCCTTAACAATCATTACTGAAGATTTCTGTTTTGAAAGAAACAGTGGCTGTTCTTTTCAAACATTTCAGCCCACTGTAAAGTTTCATAAACAAGTTATACCTTACCAAAAAAAGAGGCGGAGAAAACAAGAGTCAGCACTTTTTGTATTTTTCTTTATACATTTTTATGTCTATGAGATGTTATTGCAGAGAAAACATCTTTCGTTTTATTGCAAAACACTGCTGCCACACAGTCTATTAGGAACTCAGTTTTCACTGTGCAACAATATATTTCTATTTTTGTAGCATCTTGCGATCACCATGCTAAACATACCAACTCCTATTTCCCCCCTAAGAATGGGACAATTTGCAAATATGACCTAACATAATCAGCAAGCAGTTAACATGAGTCAACCAGACATTTTCCTTCAGCTGAACTTTCTGATGACAACCTTTGAAATTAACAGATTAAAAGTGATTTGGTACTGTCAAAATACAATAGAGCTAGCTGCACAAAATATGCAGAGGAACTTTACAGATGGTGGATGGTTGGCTTACATGGCAGTTATCTTCCTATACCCACTGCCAGTTAAATTAATAATGTCACAATCTATCTTCAGTGTAAGGTGTAAATGACTTTAGCGCATCAATAACTTGTTTACAATGATGTCCCTCCAGTATTTAAGAGGTTATATTGATTTCACAGTTTGTGCAGAAAAAGCACATATACAATCCACATATTTGGCTGTAAAGTGGGATTTCAAACAAGCTAAACAGTTACTGGCTCAAGATGAAGCCATAAGATGGAAGGCCTTGTCATTTATAGGAAGACGTGCAGTAATTCTCCTTCTATGACCATCATATCGATGATCAGATTGACTTCCACTCTACTGTAGGCCACCAAGAGCCATTCTGCAAAATGATAACTTCATGAAAAGCTATAAAGGTTATGATGATTTCTTTGTATGTTTAAATTTCAGAGTGCCTATATTGTCAACAGCCATTGATAAAATGCCAATGCCTCTGCTTCTTCATTTATTTGTTGTTTATTTTACCCCTGGGCCATGACAAGCATGTTGCTGCATAATTTGAGTTTCCAACACAAGTTGCAGCAACCTCTTGTAAATGTTAACTGCATACATATGAACTAAGCAGCTGGTCATTATACTCCCAACACCTTCACTCACTTCCATTGCAGGCTCGTGAAGAAGCTATGGTGGAGAGTTCATAGGATAGGTTAATTCTGATGAAGTTCTTATACACACGTTCTCTGTGACTACTATTCTGGCATTATGATCTGTCTGTCTTCCCTTCCAACCTATTATCTAAGAAAGACAGTATTTCTGATCTGCACTATGTCAGGCAGAAGGTGGAATCTTAGATAGGAAGCCCACAGCAACACTGTAGCAGCAGAGAGGTGCAGAATAGCTTAACAGTGAAATGTTTCAACTGGAAACTCCCTTAGGATCCTATGTGGGGGGGGGAGGTTAAAAGAAACTGGTGTGCTTCAATTTTCCCCATTGTTCCCTATTACTGAAACAGTCAAAACGTTTCAAGTTTGTTCTGCCGAAACAGCCGGGGTCGACCACTAATTCGACAAAACATTTTGGCCATCTGCATTTTGTTTCAATCTAGGATCCTATAGAGGTTTGGGGGAAAGGTTCACAATTTGTTTAAAATTGCCTGCTTGCCCATTTCTTTTGTGTTTTGGGTAATAGGTAGCACATATCATGCCCTACCACCCCATCCACTTTGGTGTCACTAGAAGCTATGCCATGGGGGACAATGGGGTGTTTCAAGTTTCCCCATTTTCCCATATTACCAAAAACACTTGAAATATTTGTTCAGTCAAAACAGCCGGGGTCGACTGCTATTTCGATGAAAGATTTTGGCCATCTGCATTTTGTTTTGAGTTTGAAACAGAACACAAGATCCATTTCTTTCATATCCATATATAGCACTGAACTATGGTTACTACAAAGCATGCCAACATTCTGTAATATTGAGAGCACCATAATACACGTGTATCCAGAATATTGGATTAAATATCAGTCTTTCTGCGTGTTGTGTGGAAATCTAATAACAAAGCATGCAGAATTTGGGAGTGTGAGATAGCCTTTTTTAGGTATGAGATGCTGGAACAGATAAAGAGGTCATTCATACCACCAAAAACTGTGTTCTGCCTGGGTTTGGGAGCTGTGTGTGCTCCCAATTTTCATTTGTGTTGAAGCAAGGTAGGAGGAAAGGTAGTTTTTCTCCTACCTTGCTTCCTCACTATCACTTCTACCCAGTTTTTCCTCTTGCCTTGCTTCCACACAACTGAAAATTCGGAGCACACACAGCTCCCAAACCTGGTTGGGACACAGTTATGGAAGGCATGAATGACTTCAAAGAGTTGTTGGAACAGCAGTGACATGTGTTGAGTTACAGGAGGGAAAATAGAGTTACAAACATTTGAATGTATAAGAACCTCCATTTCAAATGTGTTCATTGCCCTGCTGTTCTTTCTGTAATCCCTGCTCCATAAATAGAACACATACCAAGGCATCAGTGTGGTGAAGTGGTTAGTAGGGGTGTGCACGGAACCTTCTGGCCCAGTTCAGTCTGGCCCCCATTAACAACGCCCCCCCTGGTCCGGTCCGACAGGTCTGTGAATTATTTTTTTAAAAAAAATTTTTTTTAATGAAAAATAGCTATCTGTAGCCCTTTCAGGGGGCTTGCTGTAGCTGGGGGGGGGGGGCGTGTCCACAAGGCTTCCCACACACACACCCCCACCAGCTTCCCTCATCACCGCCGCAGCCAGATAAATGTAGTCTTTTTGGCCTTTTCAGGCCTCCATAAAGGCAAACGGCGTCCATTTTGGCCACCGCCGTGCATGCGCAAATGCCCTCTGTGAGACCATAGGCCATGTCAGGTCTTACAGAGGGCATTTGTGCATGTGCAGTGGCAGCCAAAATGCCCACCACTTGGCTTTACGGAGACTCGAAAGGGCCAAAAATACTACATTTACCTGGCCACGATGGTGATGAAGGAGGCTGGCGGTGGGAGAGGGAACCCTCATGGACACACACACACCCGCAGCTACAGAGAGACCCCCGAAGGGGCTACAGGTAGTTATTTTTCATTTAAATTATTATTTTTAAAAAACCCGCGGACCTATCGGACCAGACCAGCGGTTCGGTTCCGGTCCGGACAGAACCAGGGGGGTTCCATTTGATCACAAACCCACAAACCCCCAGACTGAACTGTCAGACCGTGGACCGCCAGACCGGTTCTACACATCCCTAGCGGTTAGAGTGTTGGACTAGGACCGGGGAGACCCAATTTCAAATCCCCGTTCATCCATGAAATGCGCTGGGTGACTCTGGGCCAGTCGCGTATCTCTCAGCCTAACCTACCTCACAGTGTTGTTGTGAGGACAAACATAATCGTGTAACCTCTGGGCTCCTTGGAGGAAGAGCAAGATATAAATGTAATAATAATAATAATAATAATAATAATAATAATAATAATAATAATAAATCATAATATTGAACAAACTGATAAAATGGTATAAATGACTCTGTTACAAGCTTAAGACAATGCATGTAAGAGAGCCACATGTGAACTTTACACTACATCTGTAGTCTTCCCAAACAACAGCTCCCAATAAACCAACACAACTGCTCTTAAATGAAAAGCACAAGCAAGCTAGATTGGGATATGTGGCCAGAGACGCCCATAAAGTACACCATATGAACATACGAAACTGGCTTATATTGAACCACTCCATCAGTTCTCACAGCCCAGTATTATCCTGGCTCTACAGTATTTCAGACAATGGTCTTCCCAGTCCTGCCTGGAGTTGTCAGCAGACTGCTCCCGGGACCTCCTGCACACAACTGCTCTAACATAGAGCACTTTACCATTGAGCTATACTCCACTCCCCTTGAGAACATGTAAAGATTCGGTGCACGTCTCAGGTTTGTACTTTACAACAAGAAAATTACCTAATCAAATCTGATAATCAATTACCTAATCAAATGACCTAAAATTACCTACTCAAATCTGATAATCCCATCAAAATCTGAACATAAATAAAACCACGGATAAAGGTAAAGTGTGCCGTCGAGTTGGTGTCAACTCCTGGTGACCACAGGGCCCGGTGGTTTTTCTTTGGTAGAATACAGGAGGGTTTTACCATTCCCATCTCCCGCGCAGTATGAGATTATGCCTTTCAGCTTCTTCCTATATGACTGCTGCTCGATATAAGTGTTTCCCATAGTCTGGGAAACATACCAGCGGGGATTTGAACCAGCAACCTCTGGCTTGCTAAACAAGTCATTTCCTCACTGAGCCATTAGGTGGATGGGTAACTCAAAAAAAGGAAAAAAAAGAATGTAGAATCTTGATTGAGTAAGCTCAGCTGAAAAGGAAACTTGTAGATGCTCTGTAGACAGAGGATTTTATTTTCAAAGTTTATTAGCTGTACTCCAAAGGAGTTGTTTATGCATGCATGCATGTGCAAGAGCTGAATGCAGATATAAAGAACTCCTTGGTGTTGTGTCTGCTCTACATGCATTGCAAACCCAGTGAAAATATTAACTTCGCACAGCTACAGAACATGGGTACATGGATGTATGTGTTATATTTACACTGTGTTGATTTTATTGCAGTGTTGAGTACTTACAGAACAATTCTATCAATTATAGGGAATTGCAGAACCAGTTTGACTGCAAACCAGTCTGCCACAAAACAGGTCGGTTCGGGTGGTTCGATTGCAAACCACTTTTGCAATAGTTTGAGCTATTTCATTAAACTGACCAGCTGAGCAGTTCAGTTCAACTAAAGTGGCTCGTAGACCCATGGTTTGGTCTGAATTTGGCCCAAACCGCAGCAAATGGTCAGTGTACACCCCTAACCAATTCTCTTTAAATTCAATGAAATACTAGATGTATGTTTAATATCTACAGTTCTATGTATATAAAACTGTTTTCAGGGTGTAAATCTAAGCACATGAACAAAGAATTATTAGTTTTCCTCTTTATGTGCACACATTTGGTTCTACTGTGACCTATAAATTGACCCCAACCCAGACATCATTTGCTCATAGTTTGTGCAATAACTGGTTTATTCAGTGTTGGTCGCCCAGTTATGGAATTTATTTCAAACACATCTGAGCCCACGTTTTTAGATCTTTATGAAATGTAAAAGTTTCCTACTCAGACAGGAATTTCATAGCTAGACGAAAGTGTGTTATATAAGAGTAATGAACTTTGAAGAATTTGTAGGTGTGTGCTTTTTTTTATTAATATGGTTTTAAATATTAACTGCTTTAATGTGGTTAGAAGCAACATAGATCCACAAATCCTTATGAGCACCTGCTTCACAGATGCTTGGCACTTTCAGCACTGACATCACCAGTCACCCACAAACAGATGATCAGTGCTGTCAAGGTTGTGACGAATGACCATCAGCATGGATCATCACATGCACAGGCTTCATACTAAATGCAGAGGAGTGGGGGTTTACCCATCCAGTGTGCTTTTGAATGAACAGGACCTGATCTGGTGTGGCAATGGCTTGTATAAAGCAGCTTTGCAGCTTTCTGCCTTCTTCATGCTAAGTGCCTATGGAGCATTAATCCTCCCACTGAGATCATGAGGCACTCAGAGACAGGCCATAGCTCAGTGGCAGAACATCTGCTTTGCCTACAGAATGTCCCAGGTTCAATCCTTCATACCTTTCATTGAAATGAGCTCAGGAAGCACAATGGGGGGAAACCTGGAGACTTTGGAAAGCCACTTCCAGAATAGATCTTACTTTTCTTCCATTTTAGGGATCTTTCTTCTCCTCTTAATGATGGAATAAACTTAACTTAAGGAACACAACTTTATCATTTCTTGCCTAGAATACAAAACAGGCAAGAAGCTATCAGCACTGGGGGGGAGGGGCACAATATAGAAGATATTCACCATAGAGAAGGGCCTTTAATATTCATCACGTCATGATAGGAGCCAAAAACTCAAAGCCTATTAAGGGTCCCAAAATGTGGAGCAACAATATAAAAATAAATAATGAATAAGCAATATAAATAAATTGTCCGCATCACACTTGTGGCACAGTGAGAATCTGCCAGCATTCTTTGCAGACCATTTCCTGGCATGGTTGGAATTCAGCAAAGTCATCACCTATAATTGGGAGGAGGAAGTGACTTCTTTTTTTTTTAAGTAGTTCATAGTGAAGAAAAGGAATAAATCTGTATTGGTTTCACTATTCCTAATATGAAAAGTCTAGACAAAGTTAGGTGCATTTAAGTCCCATTGATAGCTGATCTGAAAGTTCCCTGTCATTTTCTCCATTGAACTTTCTCAGGGAGGAAATGGGCAGGGAGGGCAATTTCTGAAGTATGGAGGCAATGCTGAGAAATCTGGATTACTTTTTCACAGCCCATATTTTCCCCAGAAGCCCCCTTGGAATGGCAATATAGAATGGTGTAGCACATTTAACCCAGTCTTTGTCTTAGAGCAAGCTCAAGTGAGGGGAAGAAAAATGTTGAATCATCCTCTCTCTCTTGCTTTCACCCACAAAGGCTGTTCCTTTAAACTTCCCCAGTAGCTTAATCGCTACCACCATGCCCACTTTTAAAACAGTTTAATCCCCCCTCCCACAGTGTGGGCAGAATTCCAGGGAACTCTCCTTCTCTTTACCAGTGGAAAAGTACCCCTCCCCCAAAAAAGAAATCCCTTCCATGTGCAGCCTACACATGATGAGAAAACTTGGTAGAGTTGATGAGCAAACAAACTTGAGACATGTGTTGCACCAGAGCAATCATTTTCTAAAGCCCCCATTTCCTGAGTTAAAAATCCACTCAAGAAGCTGGTTAAGATTTGCAAAGAACAAAAGAAAAAAGAAAAAGAAACTTTATTCAAAATACTACAGAATTTTCCGTCTGAGGCTTTCTCAGCTTTTAGTTACAGGTAGAAGAAACATTCAATAGTTGCAAGAATACTTCAAAAAGCACTGCAGTTGCATGGAACAGGGATACAGGAAACTTTAAAGCACCTGTAAAGGCTACCGAGGCTTTTGTAGCACCCTAAATTGATAAATAGGGATGTGCATAAAACCGGTTCTCCCGGTTCGGTTCGGGTCCGAACCGGGTCCGGACCGGACCGGGGTGGTTCGGTTTTGGTTTTGCCAGACCACCCCCCCGGTCCGGTTCGGTTTCAAACCGGTTCGGATCCGAACCGAACTGGTTCGGATCACAAAAAGTGGCTGGTTTTGAAGGGGACATTGTGTTCTACCTGCCACCCAAATTTCAAGTCGATTGGACCTTCCTCTGATTTTTTACAAATTTTTTTCAAAAAATAAATTTTTGCCCATAACTCACAATGTGGAGCCCTTAGGGGCAAAAAAGCTGGGGTGGGTGGTAGCCACCCATGGGTGTCCTCCACCCCAAAAATCCCAAGGCAATTGGTGGCTCCTAGTATTATTGGTGAATTTCTGAAGAAAAATTTTTTTTCCATTGGCTAGAATGGGGGTTCGGGTCTGCCCCAGACCCACCTCTGTGGGGTGGCAGCACCCCCAAAGTGGGTCCGGGGCCATGGCAAAAATGCCCTCAGTCCCTCCCAGCAATCCCCGTAGAGATAGGAGTGATGGTTCTGTTGTTTTTCTGAGGTATTCTGAGTGTAGATTCTATGATAGCTTATGAGATTTCCAATGAGACACCATGAATCCACTCTCATTTGCTATCACAGAATCCACACTCACTCAGAACACCTCAGAAAAACAACAGAACCATCACTCCTATCTCTACGGGGATTGCTGGGAGGGACTGAGGGCATTTTTGCCATGGCCCCGGACCCACTTTGGGGGTGCTGCCACCCCACAGAGGCGGGTCTGGGGCAGCCCCGAACCCCCATTCTAGCCAATGGAAAAAAAATTTTTCTTCAGAAATTCACCAATAATACTAGGAGCAACCCAACAATTGCCACCCCATCTTTTTGGCGCCTCTCTCTGGGCGCCCTAACACGTAACACCTAGTCAGTCCATCTTAATGCCTACCTACTACCACCACTCCTATCCAAGCAAGTAAGAGGAGGACACTCAGAGAGACAACACCCACTCTCTGATCTAACAAAAAGGCCACAGCTGTGCTGCCTGCCAGCACAGCAGCAGCAGCGGAGCAGCACACTAAGCACAAGAGCAGCACACACAGAGAAGAAGCAGGAGGCGGAGCAGCAGAGCAGCAGACCTGCTGCTCCGCATGATGGGTGACGTGATGCCCAAAGAAACCACCGCCTCACTCAGTGCCTGCCACTGACTAGGCCCGACAGACAGAAGCCAGCCAACCTGCTCTGCTCTGCTCTGATGCTCCCCATGGATGATGCACACACACCCTACATCTGCATCCCAATGACCAGACCAGACCAGACCAAGTGCGCAGAGTCAGCACAGGCCAGCAGCCACCAGCCCAGCAACAACAACAGCTACTACTGCTACCACCACAGCCAGTGTTGCCGCTACAATAACATTCCCAGTCCAGTCACGCGCGCCACAGCCTGAGCCTAGCACACAGCCAACAGCTGCTGCCAGCCAGTGCCTGGCAAGCCCAGCCAACATGAGGAGGAGAGAGCTAACAAGTAGACGGCGCACGCACATCACCAACCCATCACGACGGCGCAACTGCAAGGGGAGAGGGCACAATTACAGGCAGGAGGAGGAGGAGGAGGAGGAGGAGGCGGGCGAGGCAATCCTAGCACAGATTTGAAAGTTTAAAATCCACCAGGACATCTTCTAGAATCTAGACTTCTGTTTTTTCTACCACCAGCTGTAGTGTCTAGTTAGTCAGTGTGCTGTGCAGCTGAGCTGAGCTGAGCTGAGCTGCATGTGAGGAAGGGTGACTGTAGCTAGTTCTTTAGTTTCAGCAGACTGAGCATTGAGCATGGGCAGTGGCCTTGGGAAGCAACACAATTACACGACACTCACCTGCTGCTGCTGGTTCTAGAAGTTGCCTCTTCTCGTCTTCACCTCTTCGTGTGTGTGTGTGTGTGTGTGTGTGTGCAGTGAGTGCATGCCTTTTGCCTTGCTGGAAAGAAATGCTTCTCTGGTCCACCACCACATATCTGCTCAAGGACACAGAGGCCCAAGGC
The DNA here is from genome assembly GCF_027244095.1 of Hemicordylus capensis. Lineage (NCBI taxonomy): Eukaryota > Metazoa > Chordata > Lepidosauria > Squamata > Cordylidae > Hemicordylus > Hemicordylus capensis. The sequence goes on from NC_069658.1 coordinate 60,901,875, forward strand.
AGAGGTGGTGGCACCAGTGTGAGTGCATGTGTGCTGGTGGTGTTTGCCACCACAGGTGTTTTGTGTGTGTATGTGTGCGCTGCTAGCTAGGAGGGGGGAGGGAGGCAGGGAGGGAGGCTGGGAGGCAGGGGGGAGGAAAGGGGAGGGGGAGAGGGATGTAGAGGGGATTGAAGGGGGGAGGGTCCGGCTCAGAGTTGGTCAGCCACATATTTGTGCACACACGTGCTCACGTGTGTGCTTCGGTGGGAGAGACCAGACTCTCATCATCTGCCAGACCGGGGTTGGGGGCAGTTGAGGCGGTGGTGGGCTGGAAGGGAGGGAGGATGGAAGGTGGTGAAGAGGAAGGGGAGAGGATGAGAGGGGAAGGATGGAGGGAGTTGGAGGGGGGAGGAAAAAAACATGTAGACAGACACACACCACACTACACACAGAAAGCATCCACACACAGAGACAGTGCTAGGCATCCATTCACACAGACAGACAGACAGACAGACACACAACAGGAAGAGACAGACTGAGCCTGCACCACACACACACACACACACACAGACCCAATTCCCCCCCTGCACAGTTATCAATCAATATGTTGTGTTGGCAGCCAGTTCATTGCTATTCTGATGGTTTTGGGTTTTTTGCCATCAGCCAACATCAACAGTGACCACAATCAAGATGAACATAAGATGATAATAATTCATTCGTTTCATTTCAAAAAATCACCCAATCATTTTCTCCATGTAAACCAAGCCCCCCACACATGATTTCTGGTGACATTTTCAATAAAATCAATTCATTTGGCATTCATCATTTTGTTCTCCCTTTGTCACCTTTTTTTCTTTCTTTTGCATAATTTTGAGGCTTGATTTTGACATGGGGTTTTTAAAGAAAAAATTATTTACATGTTTATTTACATACAGTATTTACATATCTACACTGCATTTTTGAACGTATACCCGCCGCTGCCGCTAAGTCTAGTACTCCGTGGGCTGTGCTACTTTGGGGGGGTGTGCCGTGCCCACGCCAGGTCCCCAAATGCTGACAGGTGGATAGATAAAGGGCCTGTGCTGGTCAGCATTGGGTTTCTTTTTAGGTGGGCGTGGGCATTGTAAACATCTGGCCAGTCGCAGCACTACAACTACTACTACAACTGCATCTCTGTGTGGGCACACTACACGCTGCGACTGGCTGGCACGGCTCAGCATCTGTCACGTCAGCTCAGCTAGAGGTGGAAGGGGGGAGGGTAGGGATAAGCAGAGGTCGAGCCAGGCAGGTGACCAACCATGGGGCAACCCACGGTAATCACTCGCCCGTCTCAAACTCAAGCTTGGGGTAGCCCAACAAGGGGAGGTTCACCTTAAGGAAGACCAGCTGCTCCACCAGACCAGGGTCCAAGCGGGAGCGAGAGGGTGTCACCACGTCCCCGGCACGTGAAAACACCCGCTCGCTCTGGACACTGGTTGGGGGGCAGGAGAGGAGGCGCACAGCCACCACCGCCAGGTCCGGCCAGACTTGGCGGCGGCTCGCCCAGAACTGTGCGCAGTCCACGCCGTCTCCCTCCACAGGCTCCTCCAAGTACTGCGCAACGCATTGCTCAGCACTGGAGAGGGGCCTGGCAGGTCGAGCCTCCCGCATACCAGGCATGGCGCCATAGCAGAACCGCTGAAACCACTGGGCGGATCTCGAGTCGGTAGCAAATGGCTGCTGCGATGGCGCCGCCTGGGATGCCGCGCTGCTGGACTGGGAAGAGGGAGGGGAAGGGGAAGCTGACGCCGGCTGGCCGCCCATGCTGCTGCTGGGTGCGGGTTGGGCCGCGAGGGCTGCCCCCGCACCACTACCAACACCCTGGTCTCTGCGGGCCCTAGCGGCCTCCTCCTCCCTAACCTTCTCGACCAGGATGCCCTTCCACCTGGGCAAGTCGTCGGCACTCACGGCATTGCCCTTGAGGGCTGGGTGACAGAGACAAGCGAGGACATACTCCTCCCTGTCTCCCAGCACATCAACGAGCCGCTTGTCAACCCCAGACCTCAGCCTCCCAGCCAGAGCACGACCCTCTGGCGTGGTCAGAGAGATATGGAGTCCACCCATCAGCTTCTCGAGACCAACAGCTGTGGGCAGCGCCTGGCTCAAGGGAGTGGTGTCGCCACACAAGCCCTTCGTGGCAAGCTGGAAGGGCTCGAGTGCCGACACCGCCTCGGACATCTGCTTCCACTCTGCGTTCGAGAAGTCGCAGACATCCAAGGACTCGTCCCTCGCCAGGGCGACAAGGGCTCTCTCCTGCTCCAACAGGCGCTGGAACAGGAGGAAGGTGGAGTTCCACCGCGTCTCCACATCCGTAGGGATGAGATGGCGAGGAAGGCCAAGGTCATCCTGCTTCTGGCGAAGCAGTCTCCTGGACTTCTCGCTGCGGTGGAAGTGGGCGGCCAGCTTGCGGGACTTATCCACAAGCGTGGCCGTGGCAGCAACAGCACCTGCGATGGGGCGGGCCCCCTTCTCCTGGGACGCCCTCAGCTCCTTAAGGCCAAGGGCGTCCCTGACGGTCAGATGGAGCGTGTGTGCCATACACCGTATGTTCACACAGTCCATGACTGTCTCGACAGCGGCGGTAACGTTGGCTCCATTGTCGGTGACAATGAAGCCGCGGGAGAGGTGTGGACACCCGCCAATCCACTCCTCTATCTGGCGGTCGAGTACGGCCGCCACCTCCTCCGCGGTGTGCCTCGTGTCCATCGTCTCCACGTGCAGGACGGCCCACCTGTGCCGTAGTGCATCGGGAGCCGCGCCGGACCCGGAAGCATCGCCCGCGGAGGTCCCCTCACTCTCCGGTCCCCACCAGTGGGCAGTGAGGGCCAGGAAAGAAGCGTGCATCCCACTGACACTGGTCCAGAGGTCAGTCGTGAAATGCACGCTTGTCCCGGCCGGAGCTGCACGCAGCTCGGCCGACACGAGCTCCCTGCACCGGCGGTACAGGGAGGGGACCACGTTCCGGCTGAACGTCGTCCTTGAGGGGATGACGTATTCGGGAGCCAGGTATTGGAGAATACGGCGGAAGCCGTTGTTCTCGACCACCTGAAACGGCTGGTCATCGGTGGAAATCATCTCCCCTATGAGGCGGGTGAGGTGATGATGGTCCACGCGAACAATACGCTGGCTGCCCGAGGACTGCGTCCACCGCTGGACGGGCAGTGTAGCCTGCCTGCTGGCTGGCACACTGCCGCTGCCCGCCCTAGTGGCAGATGCACAAGGCGCACTAGCGCTGCCAGCCTGTCCCCTGAGACCTGGGTGGTGACGCTCTAGGTGTCTCCACATAGGCGTCGTACCCAGGTGCGCAGGGTCCCTTCCACGGCTGACAAGCATCCTGCAGTGGACACAGCGGGCGTGGAATGGGTCATCTTGAGGAACCTCAAAATGCACCCATGCACCACTGCCCTTGGCCTCCTGCGCCCTGGGCGCCGTCCTAGGCCGTTTCTCGCAGGGTGGCTGCAGTCCTAGGGGGGGGGCGGCCGCCGCTGCCTGCCCACTGCTGCCACCCAACCCGCCCCTTCCGCCCTCCACAGCGGAGGAAGGGCCCGGCTGAACTGGCATCGGAGAGGCAGGCCTCTCCTCCACCACCTCGCCAGACCGCTCCCCACCAGAGTGTCGGGCTTCACGAGGGGGGGCCCCACTGAGCGGCGAAAGGATAGGGGGAAGGGGCCCCAGAGGGAGGGAGAACCTGGCTGCATCGCTGCCAGCCGCACGGTCCTCACCGCCCTCTACCTGCTCTTCCAACTCCACAGTCTCCTCCACCTCAACAACTGGCGGTAGCTCAGCAGCACCTGGTGCCGCCGGCGAGGAGGGACCCGCCACAGCCCTAACAGTGCCTCTGCCTCTGCCGCGATTGGCGGCAGCAGGCGTGGGGAACTGAATCCTGCGCACCAAAGATGGGGCCGGAGCAAAGAATTCTCCAATGGGGAGAACTGGGGTGTCCTCAGGCTCCCCGCGTCCTCTCCCTCCCCGTGCCGCAGGCGCACCCCGCACCTGGCCTCTCCCACCTCTGCCTGCCAGCCTTGAGCGAGCCCTGCCCGCCACACGGCGCTCAGACATGCTGCTAGGTCAGAAGGAGGGAGACTTTAGGAGGAAGGCCAGACAGGGTCAAAAAAATAATTTGGAGGGGCTTAGGGGCCAAAAAAAAGGCAGCTGATTTGGAGGCGGCGGGGGGGAAGTTTGTTTTGAAAAAAGGAAGCCAATGGGGGGGAAAGGAAGACTTTTTGATATGGGGGGGGAAGCCAATCGAAGTGAGGGGGAGGGTGTCCTTTTTGAATTTGGGAGTCAACCACCAAGCCAATTGGGGAGATGGGTCTGGGAGGGTTTTTTTTTTAGAAAAATAGGGGGTTAAAGGGTGGAACCCCGGTGTGGGAGGGTGGCACGGGCAGTTGGGTGGAGTAGTTGTGGTGTGGGTGGCAAGTTTTTAGCTTTTTTGGGGGGGGAGAGTGGATGGGGGGAGGGCACAGCACCTACCGGGGGTGGGGGAGGGATGCAGTCAACGCTTGGGAACCTGCAGATCAAAGGAGGAAACCCTTATTTAGTGAACTGGAACACAAAGTGTGGGTTCTGGGGGGTGGTTCTCAAGTAATGCTCCTGTGGGGGGAGCATCAAACTCAATGCAGCCTATTTAGTGACTCTAAATTGCACACAACCAAAACCAGAACCCAGTCACACCAACACAGAGGTTGAACCCACCCACTCTGTGACTCTGCCTGCCCAATGCCATGGCAAGCAAGCAGCAGCAAACACTTGATGGCAGCCTCATGGATTGAACATCATGATCATTATCATACGTGTGTATTGGCCCAGCATGTAGTGGCAGCATCAGAGCCCAGCCAGGACCCCACTCAGACTGCCCCAGAGGCAAGGAAGCACTCTGGCATGGCATGGGCCCAGCATGTAGTGGCAGCATCGCATCAGAACCCTGGACCCCACTCAGACTGCCCCAGAGGCAAGGAAGCACTCTGGAAGGCACCTGTTCAAAAACCACCTGCAAGACGCATGCAATGCAACGCAACACACAGCAGCAATTTCTTTATTGGGCATGGGCATGAAGACACAAGTTTTACAACAGTACATCTCCTCTCCAAGGTTCCCTCCCTCCTCCCCACACCCAAATGCATTTCAGAATAGGGGTGTCCCTATTTAAAACCGCCAGCTAGGGAGAGAAAGGGGCAACAAAAGGTGCACAATCGCACACGCACTAATCCCTCTTCTTCCGGTCCTTCTCCTGCCGCTCACTGCTGGTCACGGATTCGCCGCCGCCAGCCAGCCACCCTGGGCTGAGACACAGCAGGGCGGCCGCACGAGGCACACAGGCAACCGGGGTAGTTCAACAACGATGGAGGGGCAGAAGTGAGGAGACAACACTATTTGTGTCGCTCAACTCACCCCCAAGCAGAGACAAAATCAACCAAAAACTATAAAAAGAAAAAAAAAACCGATGGCAGCCGCCAGGTGGGTAGGCTACTGTGTGTGGCTGCAGCTGTGGGAGAGGAGGTGGAAAGTGAAGGGGAGCAGAGAGAGAAAAGACTAAGAGAGAGAGAAAAGAGAGGGGGGGCAGGGACAAAGAGAAAGAGAGGAGAGAGAGAGAAAAGAAAGAGAGAGAGAGGAGAAAGAGAGATGATAGAGAGAAAGAGGAGAGAGGAGAAGCGCAGCGCAGCAGGGAGGGGGGATTCAGGTGTGGGGGGAGGACACAGCAGTAGCAGCGGTCCAAAGAGGTGGGGGGAGCAGAGAGGGTGTGTGTGGTTGGGGGCTAGTGTGTGGCAGGGGGCCTGGGGTAAGTGGAGAGAGTCAGGGGCAAGGAGAAAAAGAGGTGGGGTGGGGGGAGCAGAGAGGGTGTGTGTGGTTGGGGGCTAGTGTGTGGCAGGGGGCCTGGGGTAAGTGGAGAGAGTCAGGGGCAAGGAGAAAAAGAGGTGGGGTGGGGGGAGCAGAGAGGGTGTGTGTGGTTGGGGGCTAGTGTGTGGCAGGGGGCCTGGGGTTAGTGGAGAGAATCAGGGGCAAGGAAAAAAAAGAGGTGGGGTGGGGGGAGCAGAGAGGGTGTGTGTGGTTGGGGGCTAGTGTGTGGTAGGGGGCCTGGGGTAAGTGGAGAGAGTCAGGGGCAAGGAGAAAAAGAGGTGGGGTGGGGGGAGCAGAGAGGGTGTGTGTGGTTGGGGGCTAGTGTGTGGCAGGGGGCCTGGGGTAAGTGGAGAGAGTCGGGGGCAAGGAGAAAAAGAGGTGGGGTGGGGGGAGCAGAGAGGGTGTGTGTGGTTGGGGGCTAGTGTGTGGCAGGGGGCCTGGGGTAAGTGGAGAGAGTCGGGGGCAAGGAGGAAAAGAGGTGGGGTGGGGGGAGCAGAGAGGGTGTGTGTGGTTGGGGGCTAGTGTGTGGCAGGGGGCCTGGGGTAAGTGGAGAGAGTCAGGGGCAAGGAGAAAAAGAGGTGGGGTGGGGGGAGCAGAGAGGGTGTGTGTGGTTGGGGGCTAGTGTGTGGCAGGGGGCCTGGGGTTAGTGGAGAGAATCAGGGGCAAGGAGAAAAAAGAGGTGGGGTGGGGGGAGCAGAGAGGGTGTGTGTGGTTGGGGGCTAGTGTGTGGTAGGGGGCCTGGGGTAAGTGGAGAGAGTCAGGGGCAAGGAGAAAAAGAGGTGGGGTGGGGGGAGCAGAGAGGGTGTGTGTGGTTGGGGGCTAGTGTGTGGCAGGGGGCCTGGGGTAAGTGGAGAGAGTCGGGGGCAAGGAGAAAAAGAGGTGGGGTGGGGGGAGCAGAGAGGGTGTGTGTGGTTGGGGGCTAGTGTGTGGCAGGGGGCCTGGGGTAAGTGGAGAGAGTCGGGGGCAAGGAGGAAAAGAGGTGGGGTGGGGGGAGCAGAGAGGGTGTGTGTGGTTGGGGGCTAGTGTGTGGCAGGGGGCCTGGGGTAAGTGGAGAGAGTCGGGGGCAAGGAGAAAAAGAGGTGGGGTGGGGGGAGCAGAGAGGGTGTGTGTGGTTGGGGGCTAGTGTGTGGCAGGGGGCCTGGGGAAGTGGAGAGAGTCGGGGGCAAGGAGGAAAAGAGGTGGGGTGGGGGGAGCAGAGAGGGTGTGTGTGGTTGGGGGCTAGTGTGTGGCAGGTGGCCTGGGGAAGTGGAGAGAGTCGGGGGCAAGGAGGAAAAGAGGTGGGGTGGGGGGAGCAGAGAGGGTGTGTGTGGTTGGGGGCTAGTGTGTGGCAGGGGGCCTGGGGTAAGTGGAGAGAGTCGGGGGCAAGGAGGAAAAGAGGTGGGGTGGGGGGAGCAGAGAGGGTGTGTGTGGTTGGGGGCTAGTGTGTGGCAGGGGGCCTGGGGTAAGTGGAGAGAGTCGGGGGCAAGGAGAAAAAGAGGTGGGGTGGGGGGAGCAGAGAGGGTGTGTGTGGTTGGGGGCTAGTGTGTGGCAGGTGGCCTGGGGAAGTGGAGAGAGTTGGGGGCAAGGAGGAAAAGTGGTGGGGTGGGGGGAGCAGAGAGGGTGTGTGTGGTTGGGGGCTAGTGTGTGGCAGGGGGCCTGGGGTAAGTGGAGAGAGTCGGGGGCAAGGAGAAAAAGAGGTGGGGTGGGGGGAGCAGAGAGGGTGTGTGTGGTTGGGGGCTAGTGTGTGGCAGGGGGCCTGGGGTAAGTGGAGAGAGTCGGGGGCAAGGAGAAAAAGAGGTGGGGTGGGGGGAGCAGAGAGGGTGTGTGTGGTTGGGGGCTAGTGTGTGGCAGAGGGGTGTTGGGGGGAAGGGGAGGGGGCAACAACAAACAGCAAAGGAGAAACTGGAACAACTCGGGCAGCAGCAGCGATTAGGCTGGATGGGGTGGTTGGGGGAGGAGCTGGGCCTGGGCTAGGGTAGGGTCTGGGAGGAGGGAGGGTGGGGGGGGGGCAGGCAGGGGGGGGGAGGAGGGTAGCAAAATATATAAAGCAATATATATCAAGAGAACACAAGCCAGAAGTTTAAAAAAAAAAATTAAAAGAAAGACTATAACCAGCAGAAAAAACTTGGGGGTGGGGGTGTGGGGAGGGGGAACCAAACACAGACTCTGAGGGGGGGCCACTAAGTGAACAGAGACAATGAAACCACAATTGCTGCAAATTAATAATAGCAAATGAATAAGTGGAACCAAGCAAAGAAAACTGGACTCGGTTTGGCAGCAGCAAACTTGGGAGAAGGCTGGATGGGGTGGGGTTGGGGTGGGGTGTGGTTGGACTTGGAGGGGCAAGTTTGGAGCAGGGAACCAAAACTGATTATATGGGACAACAAGAAACAACAACAGAATCCTCTGGGGGTGGGGGGGAGGGATTCAGGGAACCAACTCGCAGGGCAGCAGCAGTCAGCAGAAACAAACAAAATGGTACAATTTAAGCAAAACCAGCAAGCAATATATAACTGAAACCAATGGAATGCAATGTGAAAATCAAAAAGTTGGACAAAAACAAGGCAGGACAAAGAGCAATAATTAATGGAAGAAGATTTAAAGCAATGAGGATGCAGTGGGTGGGAGTGGGGGAGGGGGAGGGTAGGCCCAAAGGATGAGAAGGGAAAGGGGGGGGAGGGGGGGAGAAAAGCAGACAGACAAGGAACAGGGAAAATTGGGGGAAATTAAGAAGAAAGTAAAGTGAAGTAACACACAGTATACAGACAAGAGACAGACAGAGAGAGGAGACACACAGAGAGTCACAAAGGGCAGGTGGACAAAGGATTATACAGAGCACACACAGAGAGACACAGGACACAGTCAGGACTCACAGAGACACCAGAGCAGCCAGCAAAGGGCAAGCAGGTCTCAGAGATGATCCCACAACTGCAGCCAAGAGAAGTTTCCAGAGAAGAGGCTTGGGTTTATATAGGTTTGAAATTCCCTCCTTTGGGAGCCCCCACCTTTGCACTCCCCCCACGGCCAACAGGGTGCCAGCTCTCAACAGTGCAACAGCCAAGCAGCCTACCAGACCAAAGGACTCATTCTGGCCAATCAAGGATCAATAGCGCAGCCAATACAATGCCTGGAAATAGCATCACAAAATGGATGCAAGGAGGAGCAAAAGTTTCGGGAAGGAGACACAAAATGGAGGACACACTTGGAACTTTAAAGAGACACTCCAGAGACTCAATTTCATTCCCGAACCGGTTCAGGAAACCCGAGCCGGTTCGGTACCGAACCGGCTCGAATTCGGTCCGGCTCGGTCCCGGAAGGGCCCGATTCGGTCCGGGATCGAGCCGCCGGATCCGAACCGAACCGCACATCCCTAGTGCCGATGCCACATGTAGGCTGCTGGAAGCAGCACTGCAGCCACGCACAGCCTTTTGGACAGCAAGTGCTACGCCCGGAAAAGTGGTGTGGCAGAGGAGGATCAGGTAAGGACCTGCTTACTTGGTTTTTAAAGGAACCGATCCCTCCCCGCCCCTCCTGCGGCTGCCTAAGCCAGTTCAGGCACATCCCTATTCTGTGCCTTGGCAAGGAATATAAAATTAAACCTTTGTATTCCAACACCATGGTGTAAATTTATTTTGTGACAGATCTGTAATCCAAATTGCTTTCTTCAGTACATTCATAGTGTAAAGATCCATGATGATCAACAAATAACTTCAATTTGAAATCAAACTTCAGAATCATAGAGTTGGTAGGCATCATGGACACATCTTGCCCAGCCTCTCTTCCAACACCCATTGTGCCTTTTCTTGAAAACCTGGGAGAAAAGAGATACTGTATAATATCCTTCTTAAGCAGCTTGTTCACTGAAGAATGGCTTCTATTTACATATGTGACCGTTCAAATTTCCCCGAAGTTTGATCTAAGACTGCCTTGCTAACAGATAAGCCTATAGAAGCCCCCATAAGCAGTGGAGTATTCTGAACAATGAAATTATCAAACAAATAGATAATAATTCTAAGGATTTTTTTTTAAAGACCTGTAGAATCAGTCTTACCTGAGTGGCTGCCATTACTGGCTTCATCAGTCTTTTCAGTCATCTTTGTTCCAGAATATGTAGGGAATGAGTAGTGTCTTTGAGCTCCCCAAATATGAAGGCAAAAAGAGAATCACCTTGCCCTTTTAAAGTGTTTTGGTGGTAATGCATAATGACACTGCACTGAAATCTTCTCTCCTGAGTTCCAGCACTCCTAATCAACACAGTAAGTGGATTTGGGTTGCCCACAGAAATCCTCCTGCCTCGTAGATATAAAAGGGATGCATGGGAACAGCATGGCACCAAGCCTTAAAGCTCTAATAAGACATATATAAATACTTGATAGTGAATGGTCAGAAGAGCTCCAGTGTGCCTTAGGAAGGTCCATCTAAGACTTTGGGAAATTTACTAGAGTGCCAAATATGGTTAGCAACCCTTCCTTCCAGCTCCTGTAAGCTTCCTATTTGGTTTTCAGATCATTAAAAAGATCCCTGTCCCGCCATGCTGAGTTTCTACAGTTCTTTCCATCCTTGAGCCTCCAGAGCTATGGTTTTCAGTTGTGCTTCCAGTATGATGCATTTTGAAAACGGCTGGTTCTTTTGAACTCCTTTCCAAGCAACTTTGCTTACTACACCTGATATCTGCTTTAAAAATAACAACACACACACACACCCTATTTTGCAGCAACTTGTTATTCCTTTTCATAGTATCTCAAATTCTATGATTTTTTTTTAATGTTTTCTCACTGTGACCTTTCCTTCACTACTTTTTCCTTATCAGTTAGGACCAAATCTAAAATACCTGACCTTCTAGCTATTTCTTTCTTAAAAAATACTTTTCATTTTGATATTTTCACAATATGAAAGAGCAAAGTTATCAAACAGAAGCCACTCATCATCATCAAATATGTCAAGTGACATATGTTATCTTTGTATGAGTCATTTTAGCTTTTTAAATCAATTTATAAACAAGGATGGATTTTATTGTGAGGCTGTTCTCACAATCAGCTGAACCCAGCCTGGGTTACATGGGTTGTGAGAAGTGGAGGGATCCCTGCAGAGCCTGACACTTCCTGCCCATCTAACCCTCCTAAACAACATGGCTGTTAGCCGAGCTTAAGGATGTACTTGCACCCTTAATGTGGCTGTCGTGTATCATGTTTCTCCCTGGACTGAGTTTGTCAGGGTCTGGCCAACTGCCAGGGAAGATCACGGGACAAAACGGAGCTGCTGCAACAGGATACGGCTTGGAAAGCTCATCTTGACCAGACTTGGCTGCACGCTGTCGACACGGAGGTTGACAAATGTTGCTTTTCATTTGATGAAAGGTGATGTAATTTATAGTGCAAGCTGAGAGCTCCCAGCTGGCAGGAATTCAAGGCTTATCAGCCCTCTGCAAGAGGCGTTTGCTCCTCCTAATAGTCTCTAGTTGAATCCTGCGTCTTGTAAGACGCTGCTGTTGTGGAGTCAGTGGAGGTTGATTGCATAGCTCCTCTTCGGATTGGTCCTTCACGATTTCTTCTGTCTCAGGTTGTTGTGCCTGCTCTGAATCATTAGCTGGATCTACCACAGCCGTTTCTTGAACACTGACAGCCGGGCTCTGCCCCTCAGACACTCTTGCATTGGCTGGAAAGTTGACAGCTTCCCCTTCCTCCTTGCTGTCTGAGATCGAGGGTGTGACAGAGTTCAGCATGAGGTGACACAGAGACAGGTACATAGAGTGCCCATCTGATGGGGAAATCCCCCAGTGCAATGCACCTGTCACACATTGCACTGTGGGATACCTGGAGGTCAGAACAAGTACCTGCCCCGGATTCCTCCACCCTGCTCTGTGCTTCACAGAGCAGGGCTGCTTGTGTGAAAGCATGTAGCACTCTCCTGCCACCGGGCCTTGGATCATCTGCGGGAAAGGTAAGCTCTTTGGAGCCTTCCCCACCCTCCCTGCCCACCCGCTCTCGGCGTTCATGAGAATTGCCTCTGTATCTTATTGTAGACTTGTCTATATGGTTCAAGAAAGGTATCCAACATGGTAAAATGTTATCTTTAGATTAGTGGTTGATGTGTGTTTTTTACTTCGTGAAGAGAATTTGTCCATAATTAGCATGTCCGAAATCCTATCAAAGCAAACTTTGGTCAATATCTCTCCCCACCCACCACCCATTTTGCCATCCTTTGGTTGTTATAAACTTAGCTGCCATTAGGAGAAATGCAATCACTTCATTGCAAATTGTTGAAAGGGAAACATTTGATGGGGCCCCAAGTATAAAGACAATTGAATCTAATGCGATAGAAAGACAAAGGATGGTTTTTCTATATTGCCATAAGCATTCCCAAAATAATTTTATGTTAGGATGTTCCTACCATAAATGAAAACAAGTGTCTCTTCCCCGCATTCCTGCCAACACATTAGTGGATAATGTGGATGAAATATAATTCAATAGAGTTGGGAGTATAGTGTCACCTAGATAGTACATAGGAACATAGTAAGCTGCCTTATATTGAATAAGACCATTGGTCCATCTAGTGCAGTATTGTATTTTGAAGCTAAGTTCTCAAATATTATATATTAAGTTCTCATATATATTAACTCTAGTTTGGAGTTCCTAATGGCCATATTCTTCAGAATATGGCCATTCTAAAATGGAAATTTTGTCAACACATGCTAGAATGGAAAATTTGTCAACACTCTTGCTTTGTCATGCTCTCCCCCCCCCCCCACCAATTATCTGGATAATTAAAGTTCCCAGTTGTTACTAGCTATTTTCATTTGGTTAGGGGGAGGGGGACTTCAGATTTAATGATCATCTTAAAAGCTTCATACATCTTCTGACTTCAGATCTTTAAATAAGTTTGCAATTTTTCCATTTTTAAAATTTCATTCATTTTCATCATTAAAATATTAATCCAGTTCATTATTCATTACTCTGAATCACATTCATTTTGTGTCTAATTTTGTTGGTTATTATTACCCTTCTATTTATTTTCATTTTCCATTTATTTCAGTGGGAGCCTCCTCTATGCTCAGGAGACATCTTTTCTGGGTGCACAAATCCTCTGACAGCTAGGGAACTGGGTAGCTTCCAACTCATCCCTGGCTATCAAAGTTATTTGTTTGTTTGTTTGTTTGTTTGTTTCACACACTTCTATACCATCCAAAACGCATTTCTCTGGGTGGTTTACAACAAGTAAACAAACAAAAAGTTAAAACATTAGTTAAAATAAATGACAGCACAAAACTTAAAACAGTAGTTAAAACAAAATAAATGACCTAGTAAAACTTAAAACATTACAACAATTTAAATTTTTAAACAACATTTTAAGATGATGTTAGAACTGTTAAAGCAATATTTAATTAAAAGCCTGGGTAAATAGGTATGTCTTTAAAGACTTTTAAAAAGTTGTCAGAGATGAGGAGGCTCTTATTTCATCAGGGAGCATGTTTCAAAGCTCTGGGGCAGCAGCAGAGAAGGCCCGTCCCCGAGCAGCCACCAAACAAGCCTGTGGCAACTGCAGATGGACCTCTCCTGATGAGCTCAATGAGCAGAGGGGTTCATAATGAAGACGACGTTCTCTTAAATATCCAGGGCCCAGGCCGTTTAAGGCTTTATAGGTTATAACCAGCACCTTGTATTTTGCCCAGAAGCTTATTGGCAACCAATGTATATCTTTCAATACGGGAGTAATATGGTCTCTCTGAGATGGCCCAGAGACCAACCTGGCTGCCACATTCTGAACCAGCTGTAGGTTCTGGACTACACACAGGAGCAGCCCCACATAGAGTGCATTGCAGTAATCCAGTCTGGAGGTTACCAGCAGATGTACCCAGAGGCGTAACTGTGGAAAACGGCGGGAGTGAGCGCGGCAGTGGCGGGCGGCAGCGGATCGCGTGGCGGTGGCGGGTGGCGGCGGCAGGAGTGAGCGCAGTGGTGGCGGGCGGCAGCAGGAGGAGTGAGCACGGCGGTGGTGGGCGGCGGCAGATCGCCGAGTGCAGAGCGACGCCGAGGCCTGCCGTCTGATGGCAGGCCTCTGCGTTGCTCTGCACTCGGCGATCCGCCGCCGCTTGCCACCGCCGTGCTCACTCCCACGCCGCCACAAGCCATGGGGCACACGATCTGCCACTGCCCACTGCCGCCATGCGATCCAGGGGGGATCGGGGGGTCATGGCACTTTTTGGCACCCCCCACGTGACCCACCAGGGCACGTGCCCTGCCTGCCCCCCTATAGTTACGCGTCTGGATGTACCACAGTTCTGAGGTTGTTTATCTCAAGAAACGGACACAGCTGGCGTATCAGCCAAAGCTGATAGAAGGCACTTCTGGCCACTGCCTCAACCTGGGACAACAGGGAGAGGCTCGGATCCAGAAGCACTCCCAGACTGTGTACCTGTTCCTTCTAGGGAAGTGTGAGCCCATCCAAAACCAGCAGATCAAACTCATCTCCCAAGTTTCGATCCCACACAATGAGTACCTCCGTCTTATCTGTATTCAGTCTAAGTTTGTTATCTCCCATCCAGCCCATTACTGTCCAAGAGGTAGGAGCAGAACCACTGCAAAGCTGTGCCTACCAACCCCAACCCCCTCAGATGTTCCAGAAGGATACATTGGTCAATAGTATCAAAAGCCACCAAGAGGTCCAGAAGGACCAACAGAGTCACACTTCTTCTGTCAATTCCCAATTGGAGATCATCCATCAGGCCAACCAAGGCAGTCTCCACCCCATAGCCTGCCCAAAAGCCAGTTTGAAATGGATCTAGATAATCAGTTTCTTCCAAGACTGTTTGGAGCTGGGAGGCCACCACCCTCTCAATTACCTTGCCCAGCCACAGAAGTTTGGAAAAAGGTCTGTAGTTGCTCAACTCTAAGGGATCCAAGGTTGGCTTCTTTAGAAGTGGTTTAATAATTGCCTCCTTAAGACAACGATGCACCCTGCCTTCCCTCAGAGATGCTGTGCACCTGAAACCAATCTATTGGCTGGGCACCTAAAAACAACATTTGACATCCCCAGAGAGCAGAACAGCTTTCAAGTTGTCCAGGTCCCTTGGCTATCAAGACTTCACATGTCCAAAAGACATGCCTCCATGGTGCCCAAAGCCAACATTTAATTGCCAGGTGAGTATCAAAGACATTGTCAGGAAGCGATAAGGCATCCCTGAAAGAATCAGAATAGTTCCTAAAAAATGATATTCATTTCATTCTGAGTGATTCAGGACATATGACATTCTTTTAGTAACTTGTAATGAATCAAACAATAGGCTCAATTTGGTTGGAAGAACATCTGAGGAATTTCAACAGAAGCGTAGATTATCTATTTTAGAGGAAAAGGTTGCACATGCTTGGTGGTTCTTCATAGATTTTCATCTTTGCTAGTTTCATGATTCTAATCAACCTGCAGTACTTGGAAAACAAGGCTTCATGTATGTGATTTTTGTTTTATTTGCCAAATCATTTACATTATAGTGTTGAATATACTTATTACTATCAGCTTCTTTGTTCTTCTGCAATTTCTGTTGACTGACTGATTTATTTTTAACAAATTCTCTTACTAGAGCTTTGAAAGCCTGGAGATACCCCTGCATATTTGCTGTTCTGCAAACCGAACAGTGAACCCCAGTAAGCTTATGAAGCCTGGCTTTACAATTAGTAATTGGGGGAAGAGACTTGGTTTAAAAAAAAAAAGCCATGCTTGCACAGAATGAAAGGGCAGGTGACTCCAATCCTCCATTCAGATAAATCTCCCCCCGCCCATCATATGAAATTGATCTACAAAGTTTCTTCAAGCTTTGGACAGCACAACAGGTTTTTATTTGGGTTGGTTTTGTTGATGCTTCTCTATGGCTATTAAGAGAAAGGGCAACTTTGTGAAGTCTGCTGTAAGCCACCAAATTCAATTATGAATTAGGCCTCTGATGTTGTAAATATTTAACAGTTTGACCACTAAGAACCAAAAACCAGACAAACTTCTCAATAGGAAACATCCTTGTGTTACCAGGTAAATTCTTTTGTAATGAATCTCTTGCTGTCAGAAGCTCATCTGAGGACCAGATTAAAATACTATAGCGCTTCCTTTTCTGCCCTTACCCCCCAGACCACTATCTGTGTTATACGTAAGAACTCAGCACTGGCACAGCAGGAATAGCTTTATGATCGGTGATTTATCATTCTTCTCTTTTCCATTTCAGCTGCCTTTACCAATTGTGCACATGGCTCAAGGGTCATTGGGTTGTTTCAGGTAGTGTTATTCCAATATAAAATACTGCATCCTATTCACCCTAGTATTCTACCCCATTGAGTCTGTCTATTTGTACTTTTTGGAAGTTCTATCTTTGGAGCACCACTATATTCCTGCCATTAACCTAAAAAGTATGTTTTGTTATGAACCTCTTGCAAAATTGCATTATTTTTCAAATGTGAAACAAAGAGGTGAGTTAGTACAAGAGAGCATACTGGGTTTCTGTGTCAGGGTTTGAATACCAATATTTTAGGCTGTCTTCTAGTTACAGTGATCAAAATAACCATTGAGTCCATTGTAGTAATATGACCATTAAACAGTTAAATATTAGCACCTTCTATTATGGACTGAAGTTGGACTCTTTTCTTCATGGTGCTTTTCTGTTTCTAAGTGGTATGTTTGCACAGCAACAAAGAATCATCTTTGTTTGCCTGCAATAAAAAGTGGGCGAGAGTTTACTTCTTCTAGAATTCAGGGCCCTGTACAAAATCCACACAATGATTTAGCAAGTGAAAAGCATAGTAACACTTCATACGCTATGACCAATGGAGGCTGCTGAAACTGGCTTCTGCATAGTTGTGCTCCCCATAGTTTTAAAAACGTTTGAAAGAACCTTTTCACACAGCTACCAGCCTGGATGGCTTTAAAGGGGGCTTAGACAAATTCATGGAGGTCAGGTCTATCGATGGCTACTAATCTAGTGTCTATGGGCCACTTCCAGCCTCAGAGGCACCCACCAGATGCCTCTGAATACAAGTTGCAGGGGAGCAATAGCAAGAGAGAAGGCATGCTTTCACCTCTTGCCTGTTGGTTTCTCAGAGGCATCTGGTTAGCCACTGTGTGAAACAGGATGTTGGACTAGATAGGCATTGGGCCTGATCCAGCTGGGCTGTTCTTATGTTCTTATGCTGGTCAAAGACTGAAATAAATATATCCATCCATCCATCCACATCATTTCAGTCTAATCACGTGGTGACCTTCCATGCCAGCACTGCATTCTCCTATTCTTATGATGTCTATATGTTGATCTGAATGTGTGGAAGGGGAGTGAAATTGTGGCCACTAACCCCTCCACCTGATCTTTGGGCATTCGCTGGCCCTGGCCTTGAGCTCTGTGCCCAGGAATAGTCCTACTTTGAAGCAGGGTGAAGCACATTGATTCAGGTGGCATATTGTAGGCAGCAGTTTTCAGGGATGGCACAGCAGCCCATCTAGCACCACTGCATGGATGCTCTGAAGAGAAAGGCAGGATAAATGGCCCTACAGGGCTTTTCTTCTTTCCTTCCTAATAGAAAGGGGAGGAAAGGTGAGAGATTTGAAAGAAGGAAATAATTGGGGTGTTTGGTTTGGTTTTCTTTTTTCTTTTTTGGCAATTTTAACAGAAAAAAGAAAAAGAGAAGGAAGAGGTGCCATTTGTTGCTCTGGTTTACCTTTAGGGAAGATTTAAAAAAATGGCTGCACCCTATATGTCTATCTATCTGTCTATCTATCTATTTATTTAATACATTTCTATTCCGCCCAAAAAACACAAGTTCTCTAGGTGGCTTACACACAATTAAAACAGCCAATAAAAGATTAACACATTTATAAAAGCAATATAGTTACAGGCCCCTGCCATTCCGCCCACTCCATTCCTGAATCAGAAAAAGGACACACGGTCATGATGTCTCTTCCTTTCCTGGTGCATTCTAGGGCAGCACCAGGAACGGAAAGGCAGCATTTTGAAACCATCACTGATTCAGGGGTACAGACAGAGGGGAAACTTGAGGAGCAACTCCTCACTTTAATATGCAGGGAGAGAGGAAAGAGGGGGAAATATGTTTGAGGGAGAACCCGGTTTAACAGTCTGAGGGAGATGAAAAACTGTTCCGTGGAGGCCGCCGTGTGGGCAGATTGCTGGAGAGGAGTGCCGCACGCTTGGGCTGTGCCGGGGGGCTTTGAGGGGTCAGTAAGAAGCTTAATCTACTTTTAAAAGTCCCCTTTCGCTGCCCACCTGGCCGTCCTTTAGAAGACTTTTCAAGGATTCTCACACCTCTTTGCTTGTAAAGGGGAATCTTCACTGGCTTCCCCTTTACAAACATAGCCCTTTAAACTGCCAAACCAGTTCAGTCCAATGGATTGGACTGGCCAGTCGGTTCTATCAAACTGGTTCACGGGCCAGTGGTTCAAGTTTGGTCCAAATTCGAACCAGGCCACGAATTTTGGTTCGTGCATACCTCTACATCCCAACATGGTGAATAATTATCTTTCTCTCTTTTTTGTTTTGTTTTTAGTTATATCTTTATTAGATTTTAGTTACTTGATTGCTGGATTTAATTTCTAATTTTGCTGACTAGGATTTTATAATTCTTAAGTGCTAGACTAATAAGGTCCAAGTAAAAGTGATAGTCCTGAGATCAAGAAATTACCTACTATTTGCGTGTGAATTCTTACTATTCTACTTAGCTGTGATAGATAAGATAGCATTTGGATGAAACATGTTTCTTTAAACTTTTATTATAATAGCCATTGTGTTACAAAGATCCCATGAGCTGATCACATAAATATCACTTTTATATGTGAAAGAGATAATCTCCCTTAGTGGCAACATCCTCCTAAAAATTCTCAGAACCATTGAACATCATAAAGATTGATAATAGAATGTGTGTGTGTGTGTGTGTGTTTATGTGGCTCAGTGTCTAACATCCTTCTCTCTTTCTTAGACACACACAAATACACACACAAACACTGCCCATCCTTCAAAATACATTACATTTAAGGTTCACACAGACTTCAGTGTTTGTCTTGTGTCTCCTTTGACCCCAACATAAATTATAGAAGGTGAAATCAGCACAGTGTAGGAAGTTCACAGTAATAATACCTTTTGATCAATGTATTATATTGGTTTTTTTAGCCCTTCTTTTTGGAAAATATTGGTATGCCAACAATATGTTATGTATGTAGTAGGGTTAGTAAGTTTGCTTTCTTACATGCTTAATATGATCCTGTAATGGAAGTAATGTCATATAGTATTTAACTCTGACATTTAGTGTTTGCCCTAGAAGATGGTCTTCCTTTTACTTAAGTGCCATTACTTTTATGTAGTCCATTTTCATTGCATTTAGTCCCATTTTAGTAATAATGCTTGCATGATTTACCAGGCAAATGCAATCTTTGCCCTGAATGGCACAGTGCAAGAAAAAATAGAAGCTGTTAAGAGGCTGAATGGCAAAAAAGTATTATTGACCTATGCTGGCAGCCATGTGTTTCAATTATTTTCAAGAATCCATTTGTCAAATAAGTGAAGCGATGTGGGACGTCAGGTTCAAGCTGGGGTTAGTGCCTTTCTACATCTGATATGATGTATCTTCTGTAGCCATTTAATTGAATTACCCAATTTATTTTTCAAGCAACAATGCTCTACCAATAGCCATGACATTAAACAATTAAATATGAGTTTAAAAGTCTGCATTTTGTGTAGTTCATCATTTCTCTGCAGCATGGAAGGAGTCTTAGGAGCCTGCAGAATTCTGGCATGGTGAAAGCCTCATATTGTGGGGGAGGACAAGGGCAGAGAAAAGATGTCCACCTTGTCTAAGAAGCCAAAGTTTGCAGAATAAGATCCAAGTTTGATGCTTAGTTCGAAGCATGAAGTTTGGTTGTTAGATGTTGGACCTGTAGCATGTTTTAAGAAAAATGTGGTTTGTTAAAGTTGCACATGTATTTTATCTATGTTTACATATATCTATGTATTTTTATGCCATAAAGTGGTTTAGTATTTGAGGTAGATGTTCAAGGGACCCCCCAAAGAAAATAAAAATAGCTCTTGAAAAGAATTTTGGAGTAAGTGAGTCACAGAGGGGAAGAGCTATACTTTCCTCATGGTACCTTTGCAGAACAGCAGATGGAGCATCACCAGTAACACTGAAGGACTAGGGATGGACAAACCTGGCCCTCCAACTGTTGTTGAACTACACTTCCCATCTTCCCCAGCTACATTTTTTTTAAAGGCAGCGGAGACTGATGAAGGCTCTGGGGGACTGATGAGATAAATGTCATCTTCCTAGTGTGGGGGTGGGCAAACCTGGTCCTCCAGCAGCTGAACTACAACTCCAAACATCCCCAACCACAATATATTGTAAGATGAGAGTTCAGCAACAGCTGAAGAAGGGCCAGGTTTGCCCACTCCCAGACTAGGAAGTTGATGTTTACAACATCTGGCCCCCAGAGGCGGCATCAGTCACCACTGCCTTAAAAAAAAAAAGTTGATTCTATATTAACTTTTCTTATTGTCAGAGACGTTGGAGGCCTGTTGACAGGCAGAAAGTGAGCTATAAATATTTGAAATAAATAAATGCCCCAATGGTTCACATCCATGTTTATCCAATAAATTACCTGTTAGATTTTGGAGCAAGTAATAATATAGCGAGTATGTCAGATATATCTCATTTAGATGACTGAAAACAATTCCAGTGAATTCCTCCCCGCCCCACTCCCAGCCAAGTTTGCATGATTTAAAAATCATTCAAACAAATAATTTCAGATTCAGGATAACCTTCAGGAGGAAGTTCTCTAGTGTCAGTGAAATCTGTGCAATATTACAGTGGTGATCTTGCTCAGCTCCCATTAATCACTGCAACTGTTTTAATTGTTGTTTTAAAATATTTTTAAATTGTTAATTGTTGCTATATTGTTTTTGAATTTTTGTTTTAGCTCTTTACTATTTTAATGGTTTGTTTTAATTGTAAACCATCCTGAGCCATTTTGGAAGGGCGGTATAAAAATCAAATAAATAAATAAATGCATTTCAGTGCACTTCTGCTGGAGATGGTGATTTTGGATTGGTGTCCTTTACTCAACTATAATGGGGTTGATTTTTCATTGTGACGCAATGTAATCTGTTCTATTTGTGATTCTTTAACAATATGTTGGAGAGATCATTGGGAAGCTCAACTTCTTGTTTCATTCAATTTCAGACAACAATGTCAATTGGAAAAAACATTTCATTGGCAAATTTGGAAGAGTTTTGAAGTTCTTTTTAGTGGTGTTACTTAGTCCTAAAGACATGATTTTGATCTGAGAAGAATAATTACTGAAACAGAGAGAACAGGAATGACTTCTATTTTTTTCAATTAACATTCAACAATTAAATTTTAATATGGTCAGGGAATTGTTCAGAGCTTTTTGTATGGGGACACTGCACCTTTAATTATCTGCCCTCTGGTGCCAAGCCTCTTCTTTGAGTGCTTCCATAAAAGCTTATTGCAGCTAGTTACTGAGCAAATTAGTACTTGAGTTTGGGTGAAAAATGTCTTTATTAGTCCTAAAACTGAAGTCACTGAGCATTCCCAGAAGGCGTGATTTTGTTTGATGAATAAATCTAGTAATTATCCTGCTGTTAGGGCTGCACCGCAAATGTCATAAGCAGATAAACAGAGGGAGCAAGCCTTCCGTAAATTCTCTAATTATCTATGTTGGACCACTTATTGCCTGCAGATGATTTATGAATATATTGATATATCCTTAAGTATTTTCATTTGAGTTCACAGATGCAAATAATTAAAGCACTAGTCATTTGCAAAAAAAGAGCACGAGAGCGAGCGAGAGGGAGTTGTGGCAGGTCAGGGTCATCTCATTAGAAAGCCCTGGCCCACATTCATATTATATAAGAGAAACGTGGGTATAATCTTCTTGTCTTGGCTATTTTCTCAGAGATATTCCAGGCTTCATTCACTCAGCCATTATTTTCCCCCACTCAGGGCAAATCTACATAGCAGCTTGGGTTAGGTGCTTCACTGTAAACTGGAGATGCATGAAAAGTATTCTTCCATGTAGACTGTGCCTCTCATGCTGACCTTGAGATTCCCTTGGTCTACTACATATGTGGGAATTGGCACCAGGGGATTGGCACAATTGCCCTGTGGCATGTAGGTTTTGAATGCACTGATTCAGTCTTTGATCTTCAGTGACCTTGGAGACGTGGGACTGGCAGCAGTGTATCTCCTTCCCATGCTTTCAGGATTGCATGAGAAGCCCTCGACCAATGGGAGGAGCCCATGCAGCAGTTCCTTCCTATGTCCCTATTAATCCAGGGCTGACATTTACATTGGAAGGAGCTGCATCTTAGGCCCTGTGCCCTGGGGCTTCTCACATAATCCTAGAAATGTGGAAAGGATTTGAATTGTTGTGCCTCCCATGGTAATCTGCGAACCAGTCTCAGATCCTCGGGAGATCAGATAGACATCAGCCTGTATGCTACCACTGAGCCCTGCCTGAAGGAAAAATTACAGGTGACTGACCAGATGACCATCTAATAGGCCAGAACATGACAAGCAAATAAAGGTTGCATTCACATGTAACATAGAACCGCAGTTGAATAGGCCTTCAGTTCCACGGATGTTACATCTGAATGTGGGAAATTAGAGCCTGGCACAGCAACGAAACGGAGGGTTCAGAATTGGAACCCCAGTTTGAACTCTTGGGCTGTAGTGAGTTTCTTTGCCACAACTCAAGGTTCCAGGTAGCCTGTGGTACATCTGCATTCAGAACTGCAGGCTGCTTCCCCTGGAGCTAGAGCTGAGGGAAGATGCTCCTCCCTCAGCGCTGGCATGACTGACAGTGTGGGCTGCCCTTCAGTAAAAAAGGAAGCCTCCACAGCCAGCTCCCTCACCTCTATGCATTCTCTCTGACTGCAGAGAGACTGCTCTCTTGTACGCCCAAATTCAGATGGGAGAGTGGGGAGAGGGGAAACCCGTGGTCCCGCGTTACATGCCAATTTGGCCAAAGAGTTTCTAGTTCAAGCCTAGTTCTTTGGTCTGAACATAAATGGGCAGAACTTGCTTCTGTTCTCTAGCAGAGATTACCAGCCCTCCCACTCATTGCCTGTTTCCTTGCTGGACTTTTGCTGTATCTTTTCAAACTTTACCCTCCCACCCTTTCCAAATATCACTAATTTACCAGGCAGAAGCTAGGTCCAACACTTAGTACATCTGAGCCCTGACAAAAACCTCTTATGGATATGCCCTTGTTCTGTTGGGAAGTTTTTAAAAGCTGTCTTTTGGAAAATAATTTGCAGGCTGTTTATCAGCTCGCTTTCTAATCATCCCAGTTTAGGTGGGTTGGGGCACTTTGTGTGGTAAGTAGCTGGATATGTGGATAATGGTCACTTTATCTATATTTATATGGCAGCTTTGAATATTCTGTGCATGTCCCTGTATCACAGCATTTGAAACCTTTTCCTCTTGCCCTGAGGCAGTCAAAATTATGGCTTGAATAGACCATTCTCCTTTCTTTATCACAGGAGCAGAAAGAACATATGGAGCCTGTGTTCATCCATAGTACAGAAGCTTAAGCGTAGAACTGTGAAAGCTTTTATATTGCTAAGGCTCCAAATGTACAACAGACATAAGGCGCAG
This sequence comes from Hemicordylus capensis, assembly GCF_027244095.1. Lineage (NCBI taxonomy): Eukaryota > Metazoa > Chordata > Lepidosauria > Squamata > Cordylidae > Hemicordylus > Hemicordylus capensis. The sequence goes on from NC_069658.1 coordinate 60,925,361, forward strand.
TTTTCTGTTATGTATTAGGAGAGATTTCTACTGCTTATTAAAGGCAAAGGGAACTTGCCTCTGGCAGAGAAGGAAGCATCCAAGTGCAAAAACAGGTGCTACTCAGTGTGTGTGTGTGTGTGTGTGTGTGTGTGGTCTTTGCATATGTGCATGTGTTTTCTATAGATAGATAGCTATCCTCATACTTTTGGTACTTATATAATGTATTAGAGAATTTTAATTGAATAAATCAACCACCGTTTTATTTCCACTGATTGATTCAGCAAGGAGGTTAAATACCAAATATTATTTCATTGAACAGCCACCAGAATGCCTCCTGACTATTCAGGAATAAAAATGTATTATTCCTGCCAAATGAGCAATGAGGCTCCTTTTGAAGTCATCTCTCTCTCTTATATTTATCCAGGAAGAGCAACTGTCCCTATGCAACTCCAACCTTTCAGTGGTGGTTAGTAGTGTCTACCTGATTTTTTTGATTTTTTTTTAGATTGTGAGAACTTTTGGGACAGGAAGCCATATTTATTTATTGTTGTTTTTCTGTGCGCACTGCTTTGAGAATTTTTGTTGAAAAGCTGTATGTGGATTTGTATCATCATCATTGTAATATGGATAACTGAGAATGGAAATACATTTAATATATCAGATCAAATTTTAGTCATTGGTTCTGGGCAGGGCATCTTCCTGAATACTGGTGAAGTGAAGTGTGCTGTCAAGTCGATTTTGACGCCTGGTGCTCACAGAGCCCTGTGGTTTTCTTTGGTAGAATACAGGAGGAGTTTACCATTGCCTCCTCCTGCACAGTAAGAGATTATGCCTTTCAGCATCTTCCTACATTGCTTCTGCCTGATATAGGTGTTTCCCATAGTCTGTTAAACATACCCGTGGGGATTTGAACCAGCAATCTTCTGCTTGCTAGTCAAGCATTTCCCCACTGCGCCACTTAAGGTGGCTGGTCCTGAATACTGGGCTGTGTAGATTAAGTTCCCTTTATCTTTGGAAGTGCCCAGCATCTGCCAATTGGAATGGTTTTTCAGTCAGTCACATATCAGAACAGTTCTGAACAGTGTTGCTAAATGTTCCATTGAAATGCCTTCCTTCTTATTTCTTGAAAAATAACTGTATTGTGAATGGGGATTCAGATGAAGAGATCGTGAAGCTGTTGTGGGGTGACAGAATTCACCTGAAGACTCTGACATGTCACAGAAAAGTGGTGACATCATAGTTTACTTGCTCTTGGAATGCCATTGAAATTGTGATGACAGCATGTAGTCTTATCACTTGACTAAGATGTGCCAGAACATACAGAAGAACAATAACCAAGTAGAATAATATTACTCCACGGCCTTAGCATTTCCTCTCAATCTATGTCCAGTCAATTGCTAAAAGCAAAGACCAGTTCATGCATCACAACAGTCCCATGCAATTGCCATGGGCACATCCAGTGGTCTCATAACACACCATGCATATCATATTGCATGAGTTCACACCAGTGGTGCCTCCATGTAAAGCAGCCCAGCTGCCAATACTGGTCCAAACAATCCCAAAGTGATCCTATGGGGCTGTTGAGTTGTGTGAATGGGCCCTACTATTTGAGCAATGTTCTAAATGCTATTCTGATAGGAATGGACCAAGGTGGTGAAAAGAAACAGCCAGCAAGGTCAAGTTAATTGTCAAATGATTTCAAAAGTTTAAAAGTTCCCTGAACTGCTGGTATGCCAATACTACATACATCTGGAAATACTTGCTTCTTGGAGCCGTAGCGTAGCTCAGTGGTAGAGCATCTGCTTTACATGCTGATCCCAGTTTCAATCCCTGGCATCTCCAGTACTAGTTGGGAAAGACTCCTGTCTGAAACCTGAGAGATGTCACTGCCAGACAATACTGAGCTAGATGGACTGACCAATGGTCTGATTTGCTATAACACGGCTTCCTATGTTCCGATGATTGTGTCCCTTCTACCACAGTGTTCCTTTGTCTTTTCGTACTGCAGTTTGAAAAAATTAAGCTGCTCTTCTGTTTAGTGTTTCCAGTGTACCCCTCACATGCAATGGGGTTACAGATCTGCAGGGATCAGTTGTGCAACTACATGCAGATGTGCATTCAATCCTCATTACTCCTGCATGGCATGAAGTATACTATCATACCTATACTGCATTCATTTCCATATACTATCAGGAGATACGTTGTTCACTTTTTCCTCCTAGTGCATTACCAATGGTGCTCAATGTCTTGATGCATGTAACTGTCTCTATATGTACTGATTTTATGCTTTACATAGGATCATATCCTACTAAATAACTCTGGCCAGGTGAGGTTAGGAACTTTAATAAAATCCAACTGAATTCTGATATTATGTTAGGCTTTCAAAGATTTTTACAGTTCATACAAGTACAAAAAGTCCACATGTATCTCTGCATTCCTATGGGCAACAGACTTGTGTAGATGCCAAATTATATTGTTTCCCATCATTCCTCACCTCAGTGTTTGGTGCCAAACTCAGTTTTCAAGAAGCTGCCAAGATGCACTCTTAGCATTGTTGTATTTGATGGCTGGGTGTGTGTTTGCATATCGTGTGAGATCTGTCTGAGTGAAAACATAAGGCTGGGTAATGTTTGTTTATAGACACATGACTTTGATTTTGTCTCCTGTGGTGTGCTAATCAACAGTTGGCTCAGAACAAGTGGCTTGTTTTATAAGATCTGTTAAGTCACTTGTGTTGGGTATGCATTATGGATCATGGGCATGAGAAATTCAAAAGTCTGGAGTACATAAGTATTACGTCAGGGGTTGGAATACACAATAATGCTAAATCTGATGTGCGAAATACAAACTGGGGTTTTGTTTTTATTCCCAATCCAAAGTGTTCTCTCTTCTTATCTAGATGTCTGACAAGACAGTGAAAATGATTATCATGATGACTGGGAGAAGGAGGAAAAGATGAGATAACAGAAAATGGAGGGGGAAACAATTATAAGTATAGCCTCCAGAAGTGTTTGTAGGCATTCTGAGAAGTGAAACATCAGGCAGGAGATAGAGTCAGTTTGTTAACAGAGTTGAAGAGAATAAATGGCTGACTCATCCTGGACATAAATGGCTTCCACCATAAGGCTTGCAGACTGGGTAGTCATTTGTACAAAGTTCTGGTTCAAGTCTATCGAATAACATGCTTCAAGATGGATGCTCTAAAGCATCCCTCCCCCTCCTGCCCTTTTACAATAACACCGAACCCATTCAGAGAGCAAATGATAGCCTCCTTTCATAAATATGGGGTATGATTATGCCATAGGTAGAACTCTGAATAAAGAGGAAAGGTGGCACTCATATAATTTTCTTGAGCTTCTCTCCTTTTTTCAGAAACCCTCCCCCACACTTTTTGCCTCTTTTTCCTGCTCATGATTTCTTTTCCAGTTGCCCACTGCTTACAAGGAAAACCAAACACACAGCGAGAGCTAGAATTCTAGTCCCTTTGAATACATGTGAAGAAAAATCTCATTTTGCATAAGGCTTAAAGTTCACATGATTTTCCAATATCCCTGATAACACATTATGAGGATAATATACATTTCTGAAATGTAGTGCATATGATTTACCTTTTTAAAAATTTCCTGGGATTGCGCTAATTATTTTTTATTTTTTATTGCAAAGTAAAGACTTCCCAGTGTTGTGCTAGATTCCTTTTAAACACTACTTTGGTATATGTAGCAGCCACTGATTATATTGCCAATAGAGTTGTTCACATTGCCATCTACAACATACCTAATGACTCCGTGATTGAGGTCTCACTATGGGGATTGAGTATTAATATGTCAATGCATATGAGTGGCTGCTTGAACTCTATGGCTGATGACATTTCTGCCTTCCCATCTCTCTGTTCCTCCTGTACTACTTTGAGTAATGTTCAGAGGGACATTTCTTAGCCCTTTCTAAAATAAAACATCTGACTGTCCTCCCCATATATTTTGATACAGCAATCAAAGAGAATCTTTGAGTCCACTCCAAGTTCCTTCAGGACTAATTATATGCTGAGTATATGTAGTTGCAGTTAATAAGCTTAGATACTTGGGGGAAATAATCAGTGGAAAAAATATACCACAGATAATTAATAAAAATCAATTAGTTTGTTAATGAGTACTCCGCCATTACCCAAGGTGGTAGAAAGCAGCTTGGGGTGGTGGTGGGGGAGGTATATATCCCCAAATAGGACATTTAGAATGCCTGTATCCTGCTGAGAATTTGAAAGGAAATAACTGAAAGAACAGCACTGCTTGGGTTAAAACCGGCTAAATTTCCTCATGAGATTTCAGATCCTCCAGCTAATAAATCTAGTAAAAAGTGATTCACCTTTAGTGTATGCTATAAAGCATTGTCTGATGCCTTAAGTACATTGCTCATCGCCCTGCATTAAAAACAAAACCCATAGTTGTAAATGTCAATGGCTAGGATTGTTAGAGCCCTTGCATCTCCTCGCGTTAGTGTAAAAGCTGGAAACACCCATTACCTTGTAGATGACTTTAGGATAACATTTTGCATTCGGAGATATAAATGGCACAAAGTCAAACATGATCTGACAATGAAATGCGGAATCTGTCTTCAAATAGTCCTTGGACAAAATCAAAAAGTTCACTAGCGACACTTGGCAATTTCAAGCCATTTTGCAGCACAGGAAATATTGCTTACTGCTAGCTGTCTTTGACATCATTTGAGATGTTCTTGTTATATATCACTGTACAGCAGCTAATATATTTTTTTATCAGACTCTCTCCAAATAAGAAAGAGAGAAAGAGAAAGAAAAGATTTAAATGAAACAAACTTGGCTTTGTTCAGCTGTGTGCACAGCAGCGAGTGTTGCTATATCCGGTGCAAAATAAAGGCCTGGTGTGGAGTACAGTTATTTTACTCTTCCATTTCCTCCTCTTGACCATACTGACCTGGCTCAAGTGGGCCACAAAAGCCCTTGACCCCATACAAGACAGCCAGAGATCACCTTGTCTCTTCACCTGTCATGGTCCCAACCTGTTGCTACACCTACCTAGACTGGACAATGAGAGTTCTGACGACAAGGCATCTGGATGGACTCCAGAACCCCTCGAAGGACCATCACCTCTGAGTCCTGAGGGGCCAGTCTGGGACTTACCCTTGGAGCCATATGTGCCAAGCCAGAATGAAGGGGACTCACAGGAGGGGGCACCTAAAGAGACACCAGTCCCTGAGGATCTGTCACCCCTGCCACGTTCCAAGGAGATGCTTTTGCCCTCATCCTCAATCGAAGACTCTATTCTGACTCAACCTGTGAGGAAGGAATCACTCCCTTGCCGTAGCAGTTTATGCCTCAGAAATAAGTCACAGCCCCTTTAAATGGCTACACTCTTAGGAAGGAAGGGGAGGAGTAGGATCTGACCGGGATCATGGGACAGGACTATATAAGACCTCAGTTTGGGCTGAGCAGTTGCTGGAGCAAAATTGTTGTGGAAGTGCTCAACCTCATGCTTATGCCTTGTTCTTGAAGTCCTGGTTTCTGATCGTTGCACTGCCTGATCTTGCTTTTGTCTACTCCCATGTATTGTACTTGGCCTCTGAGCCCTCTGCCTGTTGACCACACCTCTTGCCTGCTCCTTTAGATTGCCTTCTGCAACTGGTCCCTTGTTTATGTGACCTTGACCTTGATTGCCCCAATGGACTGACCACGGACTACTGACTCTTGGCTTGGTAATCTGGAATTGGTCAGTCCTAGTGCTGACAGACATACCCGTGCCTAATGGACATTCACAGCACCCACCCATTAAGAGAAAATGCCTTTATTTTTAATTAAATATTTTACTTACCCCCTTCGAGGGAGTTGTTGAAGGTGGCGGGGGGGGGTGTCCGCAGAGGTTCCCTCTCCTGCTGTCAGCCTCGCTTACAGCCCAAACCAGCCCATTCAGCCGGCTCTTCAGCCTCAATAACTTTGCCCAAAAATGGAATAGTCAAGACCGGCTAATATATCAGTTTGATCCAATGATGGTTTTTTTTTTTTTTTAAGGAATGTATGTGTGTGTGTGTGTGTGTGTGTGTGTGTGGTGTGGCTGTGTGCGTATGTGTGCGTGCGTGCGTGCGTGTGTGTGTGTGACATTATCTGCATGGTAGCAAGAAAAAAGAGATATGAAGAAAGTTTTGTTTCTCTCTTTATCCATACAGCAGATGGAAGTGGGGGCAGGGGTCCATCTTCCCATCTTATCCCAGGACCCACTGCAGTCTTGCTACATCCATATGTGGAACAGGCCAGCATGTAGTTGCAATATCAATGGCTGCATCAGCAGCAATAGCTACTTTAGTTCTAGTATGGGTGCCTGTGTGGATACAAAACCTACTACAATTGAGAACCCTAATCATATAAGCTTCTGTGTCACTGCAGTGACATACAGGCTCAAACTGTACTCTAAGGACTTTAGTCCATCTCTTCTACTAAACAAATTATGTCACATCAATTATGAAAAGTTGTGTTATGTGTGGTATCTCTATGACACTGATATATTTTGAGTCCCTAGGGATGTCAACATCCAAGATACTCTGGAAGATACTCCCTACTTGCAAGAACTTCTAGTACGGGAAGATGAAGTTAGATCAGCACTCTGGTCATTACCAAGTCAGAAGGCTACAGGAACTGATGGAATAGCTACAGAAATATGGCAGGCAACAGAAGAAGACTCAGTCAAGGCTCTAACCCAACTATGCCAGCAAATTAGGAGAACAACATTGTGGTTAACAGATTGGCAGTCTACATACCCATACAAAAGAAAGGAGACTTAACAGATTGTGCAAACCATCGCACAATAGCCTTAATTTCACATGCTAGCAAAATAATGCTCAGGATCATCCAATGCAGATTAGAGCCCTATGTGGAAAGGGAAATGCCAGAAGTTCAAGCTGGTTTCAGAAAAGGCAGAGGAACAAGAGACATTATTGCTGATGCACACTGGAAAATTTAGAAAGCCATTGAATGAAGTCAATATGTGCTTCATTGACTAAAAAAAGCCTTCAATTGCATTGACAATGTCAAGTTGTGGAATATCATTAGGAAAATGGGCATCCCAGAACATCTCATTGCTCTCATGAGAAACCTATACATAGGACAAGAAGTCACAGTCCAGACGGAACATGGTGAAACAGACTGGTTCCAGATCGGCAAAGGAGTAAGACAAGACTGTATACATTCTCCTTATTTATTCAACTTATATGCTGAACATATACTTAGAGAAGCTGGATTGGAAGAAGATGAGTGTGGATTTAAAGTTGGAGGAAGAAACATCAATAACCTGTGCTATGCTGATGACACTACTCTGATAGTTGAGAATGCAGATGATCTGCAAGCTCTCATAATGAAAGTCAAGGAGCACAGTGAAAAGATGGGACTACAACTAAATGTAAAGAAGACTAAACTAACGACAACTGGTACAGCAACCAGCCTCAGAATTGATAATGAAGAAACTGAAGTGGTGGATAACTTCTGCCTTTTAGTATCAACTATCAACAGTAAAGGATCCAGCAGTCAAGAAATATGCCGCAGACTAGCACTTGGTAGAGTTGCAATGAAGGCCTTGGAAAGGATATTTAGATGCCATGATGCATCTATACCTACAAAGATTAGAATCATTCGGGCAATGGTTTTTAATGTGAAAAACTCTATGGATGCAAAAGCTAGTCTTTGAAGAAGCAAGATAGAAAATGCATTGATGCTTTTGAGCTTTGGTGCTGGAGAAGACTTTTGAGGATACATTGGACAGCCAGGCAAAAAACAAATGGATCATGGAACAAATCAATCCATAAGTTTGTGCTCTCTAGGCACAAATGAGCAGGCTCAAACTATCATACTTTGGACACATTGTGTGAAAACCCAGCTCCCTTGAGAAGTCCATAATGCTGGGAAAAGCTGAAGGAAAAAGAAGAGGATGACCAGCAGCAAGGTGGATGGACTTGATTACGACAGTTTGCTGGTCAATGACCGAATAAACTTATATCTATCGATTACGACAGCACTGAATGCACTGAATGCTTAAAGGCAAAGTTGAAGACAGATTATCCTGGAAAGAATCTATCTTTGTGGTTTCTAAGAGTCGACACTGACTTGACGACACTCAATCAATCAATCAATCTGTTTCACAGAAAGTTATATAACTGATCTGGATTACTTTTTTGGGGGGGTAAACGGGGGGGGGACAATATAATATTCAGTTTTTCAGTTGGACAAATCCAGTTTTCCATGGACAAATCAGCATTTCTAGAAATGTTGACAACTGTTTGACTGGGAAAGGAAAGGAGAAATAACAGGTAGGAATTTAGTTTTATTTCAGGATTACTTAATACCTTTGCCCAGTTAACAAAGAAACTGTTTCATGCTTGTCATTTTTACAAGTCACACGTACTCTCTTTTTAGTTGGATTCTGAATTTCCAACTGTCATATTATTACAGTACACTTTACATGGAGTTGTTCAGAAGTTACAGCTCATGCAGAATGCTACAGACTGCCTGCTAATGTGTCTGGGTTGTCAGGAATACATAGACCAGTGCTCTAATTACTGCACTGGCTCCCTATTGTCTTCTGGACATAATTCTGATGTATAAAACTCTCTGTGATTAGGTTCAACATACCTTAAAAGAAAGTTTATTTCTTTTTGCCCCATTAAAAATTGTGAAAAAGATTGACCAAAAGCACCCTTGTGAGATCACCTGTGCACCGTTTGAATAACAATGATATTTGGAGAAGTATTTTGCTGCTTCAGTACTGTGTAAGTTTCTTGCATTTGAAAACAGGGATGCTTCTGAAATTCTTCCCATCCAAGCTTCCCCCCTAAGTTTTGGAGTTTAAAATTGTCTGATCTTGATGCATTATACATCCTCTGTTATTTCTTTTCTGGGGATGATGTCACAATGCTATTGTCCAGATCTGCTCCAGTTTCCTGCTGGTCTTTCAGTGATAGATCCTCAGAGTGTATGAAGGGAAGGGGGTTTCTTTCATGTTGACCATCCCTCTCCGGAGATCAATGCCACTTTCCCTCTTCGGACCTCTCAACATGGGCCATTGCCATTTTTAAAGGCCTGCTGGCATTGGCACAACCCCTGCTGCCTTAATTGGGCCATCACACTCATTTATTAGGCTTTGTACAGCCCCCTGGCCAGCAGCTGCCTCCCATTCCCCCAGCACCTGATCCTTCCCCCACCCCCTCCCTTCTCCACAAGGCGCCTCCATGATATCATCAGGAGGTGCCTCCCAGACTCCCTGCCCAGCCGGCTGATCTTCCTCTGGACCTTGCCTTCGGCTCCGCATGCCAGTTGGTTCCGCTGCTGCTGCTTTGGTGGGCCCGCTGTTGATTTATTTATTTATTCATTATTTATTTATTTATTTATTCGATTTATATACCACCCTACCAAAAATGGCTCGGGGTGGTTTACATCAAAGTAAAAACAATTAAAATCAATTAAGAATTAAAATCAAAACTATAAAAACAGCATAAAACTAATTAACAGTTGCTGTTCGCCGCTCTGCCCGGGATTGCTGCCATGTGGGCATCACCACTGCCAGTAAGGATGGCAGGGCTGCTTTCTGGACAGCTATACAATACAGCCAATCAGATTTAGCTATGTGATTACACCGTTAAAGACAATGGCTCACATTCCACAATGTAACATAGGTGATAGGAGCTCCCGCCCACCCTGCTGTATCTGTTTAAGCACTATTGATGGTGTTGTGCAACAGTGCTGATCTGCTTTGGTGTAAAGTTGTGCAAACTCAGTTGCACAACTTTGTGTCCTATTTTACATTGATATCATATAGTATTGCACAACTAAATTTGTGTAACTTCACATTGCCCGACACCCAAGAAGACACGAGACACAAGCTTTTGGTGTAAATCGGGCCACAATTTATTTAACTTTAGCAAGAACTTAAAGAGCAGGGATGTCTTCCCACTTGGCAGTGCGGTACTACAGGCATGCACCACCAGGGCATGCCTAACCTATGACATGGGCGATACACCTTGGCTCCAGGCAACCCCAAACACTCAAAATCCAGGGCTGCCTATCCTAGCCGACCTAGTGCCGGGCCCCTGACAAACATCACCCCAAGGTAGCCATTCAGCGATTCCTTAGGGCTTAGCCTGCCAGGGTTGGTCAACAAGGGCAGATATCCCTGAGCCGTGCAGTCTCTAGGGAGTTGCCCTTCTCAACCCATAGCCAAACGCTTACCCGAAGGTGTTCACCAGCCTGAAATATCTTCCCCACCGCACTGCACCTGCCACTGCACGGGTTAGCCTAGCTTAACCCGAGCTACCCCACCAAGTGCGCAAGTAATCAGCCAATCCCTGCTCCCGATCACTTAAAAACAAACCGGTCCCGCTAGGCGAAAGGTGGGCCCCATCCCCCCTAAACAAGCTGGGCACAGAAAAGAGGATAGTGGGATGGTCAATAGCCCCCCCCCCCCAATGGACACTAAGAAGCTCGAAATCTGTGCATTGACCTTCCGTCTGGCCCATTCCACCCCATAAGGGTTGCTCGCGCCTCTCCAAACTCTGTGTTGGAGCATGGCGGACCACAGAATGACAATGCCAGGGCACCATTCGTGGACTTGCAAAAAGTCTTTACGCAAGCTATGGAAAATGGACAACCCTGACCTAGACCCTAAATCATTTTCCCCAAGGTGAAGAATCAAGATGTCAGGCGGCGGATTCGCCACCAGAAATTCCCGCAGCATGGGTAACAATTGGGCGATGACCATCCCCCTGCGACCAATCCAGGTGATGTCTGCCCATCGACCCAGGCCAAGCTGTGTTCCCAGCTGCGCCACTCGAGCCGTCTTGTGCGCCCAGAAAACAATGGAATGGCCCAAAATGAGCACCCGAGCCCTCGCCGCCCGTCGTGCAGGGCCTGCAAAGAGAAAGAACCGTCAGCGCCGTAACAACACTAGCGCACATACCTCTTGTAGGTGGCAGACCGCCAACGCCCGATGCGCTGGATGGTCTCGCCTGAAAGACCCAGCCGGGAGGCTGTGGAAGCAGCACCAATGCGAAAAGAGTGGAGAGACAGCTGCTCAGTGTCAACCCCAGCTGCTCCAAGTGCTCGCCGCGCCACCGTCCAGAACTGATACTGGGAAAGGGGGAGCCCATCCTCATGTACAAAGAGGCATCCGGGAGCAGACCCCCGTAGGGCCATGTAGCTGCCCAGAGCCCGTACCGGGCAAAGGAGAGAGTCGTCAGCCATATGTAATGACACTAACTGTCCCCTGCCGCGTTGGTCGGTCTTAGAAAACTGAAGGCGCAGCTGCGCCACATCCCGCCCCATACTAACGTCCCCGAACTGAACCACTTTGAAAGCAGGGCCGTGCTGACCCCTGGGGAGCAAGTCACCTGCCCGAAAGGCCCCAAAGAACAAAACTAACGTGGCCGCCTGAAAGAGGGAGGCCTCATAAGATGACCGGCAAATTCCTGAGAAATGCTCAACCGCGCCCCGTATGTCGGTGGGAAGAAGGGGCCTGCGGCTATCAACTGCAACCGGGTGTTCCCTAGTCCAACCCTCCAGCATCCTCCTCACCCTGAAATCCCCGGTGGTATCAGCCATTCCTTGGGATTTTGACTGAAAAGCTAGGGCTGCCAAATAACCCGCCATAGCCCCAGTGGACAAGCTCTTACCCTTGAGATGAACTAAAAATTGCATTAACTGTTCCGCGGGGGGAGGCCAGACCTGGCACAATCCTACCTGGGTCCTAAAATCCTGGAAGGCCCTGCACTGCCTAGTGTAAGCTGCCCGTGTGCTGGGGGCCAAAGAGGCCCAAACTGCCCTCTGCGCTTCTAGGTGCCAAGGCTCCACAGCCACGTCGACATCTGGTCGGGCAGGTGCTCCGCCTCTGGCGCCAACTGGCGAAAGCGCTGAACCTAAAAACGGGACAGCGCGTCCACCAGGCCGTTCTGCACCCCAGGCACATGGCAAGCCAGAAAAAGAATATTGTTAGGCAGGCAGGCTAAGACGAACGCTCTGACCAGGGACATCACCCTGGAGGACTTGGAGGTCTATTGATCACTTGCACGGTGGCCTGGTTGTCGCACCAAAAACAGACTGTCTTGTCTCTGAAAAGGTCCGCCCAAAGATGCACGGCCACCACTATGGGGAAGAATTCCAGGAACGTCAAGTCCCTGGTGATCCCATTAGCGACCCAGGCATCCGGCCACCGTTCAGCGCACCAGCGGCCGCGGAAATAGACACCAAAGCCTAAGCCGGCGGCGGCATCAGAGTGAACTTGAAACTCCGCTTCCAAAAGGAGCGAATCCCGCCAAAGAGAAGCTCCGTTGTAAGAGTCCAAAAAGGAGGCCCACAGACGGAGATCAGCCCGCATGGAGGCCGTGACTCTCACCCTATGGTGACCGCACCTAACACCTTTAACGGCATCACAAAGGCGACGCAGAAAAGGCCGGCCAGACACAACAACCCGGCAAGCAAAATTTAGATGCCCGATAAGCTGTTGAAGCTGTTTAAGGGTGACCTTGCGCACCTGCATACAGGAGGCCAACAAGGACCGCAAGGTGGCCAGCTTCGTCTGAGGGAGCCTAGAACAACACGCCACGGTGTCCAGTTCGATGCCCAAGAAGGTCAACACTGAGGAGGGTCCCTCGGTCTTCTAATGTGCCAACGGGACACCCAAGTCCGCGCACAGATTTTGAAAAACCTCTAAAAGGTGCCTACATTGGTTGGTTCTGGGCCGGCCCACCAGGAGAAAATCATCTAGGTAATGAGCCGTGGACACAAGCCCCGCCTCCCGCCAGAGGGCCCACTCAAGCATGGAGCTAAATGCTTCAAAGGCTGCACAAGAAACTGAGCAGCCCATGGGAAGTGCCCTGTCAATGTAGAAATGCCCCTGAAAGGCGAAGCCTAAGAGATTAAAGTCCGCCGGGTGAACAGGGAGGAGGCGGAACGCGGATTCGATGTCGCATTTTGCCAGCAGGGCACCCTGCCCACATGAATGGACAACTTTGACTGCCTGGTTGCAGGAGGTGTACCTAACAGAGCACAGGCTGTCGGGTATTCCGTCATTAACTGAGGAACCGTGGGGGAAGGAGAGGTGGTGAATAAGGTGGTATTCGCCTGGCGCCTTCTTGGGCACTACCCCAAGTGGCGAGATACGCAAGTCTGGCATGGGCAGCTCCCGGAATGGACCAAGAACCCGCCCCAAGGCTATTTCCTTGTTAATTTTGCGAAGCACCACCGCTTCCATCCCCTCCACGGACTTAAGGTTAGGGGACATAACATGAACTCTTAAACCAACGTAAGGAATGCGAAAACCAAAAGTAAAACCCTGTCTCAGATACTGCGCTTGTGTTCTAAGTGGGTAGTCACACAGCAGGCGTTCTAAAACCGGAAGCCTAACTGGGCTAGGGCCCTTTTCCAGCAGCGGCACCCTGCAGGGCGCCTCCACCCTTCCTGCTCCCAGTTGGCGGGTCCCTTGTACCCCCCCGGGAGCCCTTAACTCGCTGACAGTGAATGCTGGCATGTTTCCCCCCGCAGAATCCGCACTCATGCTTGAATCGGCAAGGGGTCCTGTTGCAGCTACCGCTAGTATTGAATGCCCAGCATGGCAGGGTACCTTGAACACCCTGCACAGCGGCGGGCCCTGAGGACTGCGCTGCTGGAGTTCTAGATATCAAATGACCGCTGTCAGCTCATTCTCCCGTAATGGGCCTCGAAGGAGCCATAATGAGGAGCCAGAGTTCCTGGTGCTGCCTATCCCAGGGAAGAGCCGGGTTGAGAGAGGCCCGTAGTCGAAAAGAGCGATCATAACGCTCCCAGGCATTGCCCATGAAGTCCATGTAACCCCTATGAATGATATCCATGTACTTTACAAGGGCGGGTCCTTTAGAGGTGTGTACCTGTAGCATGACTCCCATATAGACTGCATAGCCCGACAACCAGTTGGCCCAGTTATGCTCCACTGGCTTGCGTTTAGGTTTCGTCTCCTCTTTCTTTTGTTCCCCTTCTTTCAGGGCAGGTTCAGGCTCCCGAAAGAGCAGGTGGAAGATATCCACAAATTCCCCACGCCAAATGCGTTCCCTAACCGCAGGCAACAGGTGGTCACCCAGCGGCAGGGAGGTGTCGCATGGCGAGTAAAGAACCTGTGACCCTGAAGAATCCAATGTGGTACCCGTGGCCGCGGGGAGTGTAATACCAAGAGCAGGTGCAGTCCCCTGCCACACCTGTGTGCAGGCCCCGTAAGGGGGTGGGGGGGGCAACTGGGGCTGGATGCCATCCATACATGTTAAACGGCTGCGCCCAGGGGGACAACCCCCAGGGCCAGGTGTGGTGCAAGGACTCACCAGGGCCATGCTGATCTGAAGGATGCGCATCTCTTCCTCCAGACTCAGGAACGCTCTGGACACTATCTCTCTCCGAAGTTAGGTCCACTGCAAGCGGAACAGGGCGTGGCTGTTGAGACTCCAAGGCATCAATCCTGGACGATAGAGACTCGATTAGCTTGGCACGTTTAACCCCCCTAGTAACCCTTCGAGAACCAGAGGGAAGGCCAGAGGGGCCACCCTTATCTGCCGCTGCTGCCAGGCCCTGCTTCTCTTTTTCAAGCGCTTCTAAGCGCGCTATAAGGGCCCGCACAGTACCCAAGTCCCCATCATCATCTGATGAATCTGAAACCGGCGCAGGGCACGGGGGGGGGGACGAATCCGCTTCCCACCAGTCTTAGCCTTGGCCTTCTTTGGGCCCATTGCAGGAACAACAGAAGCACCTGCTTTTGAATCTATTAATGTACATGCAATCCCCACAAATACACCCAAACCAACCCCCTACGCCCAAAAGGAGAGAATCCCTCTGTGAAGCAGTACCCAAGCACCCACAAAAAACCCCGCTGGGAACCAGGCCTATCTCAGAAGCTAGAAGCAGGCCAACCAATGCCCCACCATGTAGCCCTCCACAACCCAGAGCAATTTCCAACTCGGGAGAACTGAGGGAGGGGGAAGAGCAAATGCTCACTACTGGCGGCGGGGGGGGAAGCTTCCACCCGCCGCTGCCGCACAGGGGGGGAAAGGGGGGCCCACCGCCCAGAGAATCCCAGCCGGGACCCGGGCTATGCAGGGGGCAACCACCCCGAAAAACCGGCAGAAAGGCCACTCCAAACCTCGGGGGGGGGCTTAAAAAGCCACCCCCCGATGACCGCCACCACCACGGAGGTGGAAACCCGCTCCCAATCTCACGCCGGGCCGAGATAGCAGGAGCCTTAAAAGGTGTCCTGCTCCGATGCCTGTTGAGAGCGAACTGAGCTCTCTTGGGCTCGGAGCAGGACGCGGAGCCGTAGCCCCGCCCCCTGCATGGGCCCTTTGACCAATCAGGTCAAAAGAAGCCTCGTGCTTCTAGAGGGGCCAGGCAAGAGCGCTGTGCCGCTTAGTCAAGCGGCAAACAGCGTAATACTTGTGGAACTGCTGAAAGACATTGTTGATGATACAGTCGTATGGGTGGGAACTCCAACCACCTGCCATGCCTTGCAGAGAATGTGAGCCAACAAAGAGAAATAAGAATAAGGGCAGCCCAATGTCCAAACCAAAAGACCAAGACAAATTGTGGGTGCATGGAGCCTAATTTCTAAAGCCATCATCATATACTGGACTGTACAAAGTATTTACAGCTTATAATAAGTTAAGATGGGCACCTTAACTTGCAATTTCCATTCTTCTTAGGGCACGAGTGAAAATGTAAAGCATCTTAACTCTATCTTAAGCCAAAAAATTTTGGATTAATGAATTTCCTGGCATTTTAAAAAGGGAGATCTGATTAGACACTGTGGGGAAGAGCTTACCCCAAAAGCAAGGTAGAGATTCCTGATTCTGAACACCAAAAATTTCTGTAAAATCTTCAACTAAGATAAAGTCACACTCACTCCCCTCCGGCCTGAAAAAACCCACAATTAAATGAAAGTAGTGGATTCAATAACAGTGACATTGTGATCCCACCTCATGATTATTCAGCAGTGAATAAGGACACAAGAAGAAGCAGGTAAGTTGTGTTCACTTGAAATCTGTACTTCTTCTTTACCTTAAAAAGAACTGCCCACAAACAACAACTATTATTAAAAATAACAAATGCTTTAAAGACCATGCCTAAAAAATGTGATAGATAGATAGATAGATAGATAGATAGATAGATAGATAGATAGATAGATAGATAACACTACAGATTACCTGCCCATTATAACCTCATAGTTCTCCTGCTTGATTTAATTTCCTTCAGGTAGGTGTTATCAGCAAAATAGTGTAAAAGTTGTACACAAGTGATGTAGCCATTCACACAAACACATACATGAATTGTCCCCTTTGCTAAGCATAGTCCATCCTGGTTTGTGTTTGCATGGGAGACTACATGTGCACTCTGTAAGATATTCTCCTTAGGGGATGGGGCCGCTCTGTGAATAGCATCTGCATGCTTGTGTGCAGAAGGTTCCAAGTTCCCTCCTTGGCATCTCCAAGATAGGGCTGAGAGAGACTCCTGCCTGCCACCTTATAGAAGCCGCTGCCAGTCTGTGTAGACAGTACTGAGTGAGATGGACCAGTGGTCTGACTCAGTTTAAGGCAGTTTCCTATGTTCCTACACACTGCAGCCAAACACACACACACACACACACACACACACACACACACACACCATAGACACACAAACTGCAGACACACACAGAAACATTGCACGCGCACACACCATAGATTACACACACACACACACACACACACACACACACACACACACACACACACACCATGGAGGCCATCTGAGTCCCAGGGGCATGCCAGCCGGCAGGGAAGTCCAGCTTGCCTAGGCGAAGTGCACACTGGGCTTGGGGAAGGGGTGCATGCTGGACCGAGGGGCGTGCTTTGTGGATGGATGCTGCTTTTTTATTCAGTTACTGTATAATAGGTTTTTATTCAAGTATAATTCCATTCATATATATCTAGAACCATGATTTATTACTTCTGTTGGCCAGTTGATTAGTATTTGCCACCGTTCTACTGAATAAATTAACTTTGTCAGAAGCATGATTTTTGTATGCATGCTGCCAACATTGACACATATAAATGCACATGTGCACACACATGAATTGATGCGCATGCACAAATACACACTGTCATA